>NW_028259163.1:2182916-2488055 GCF_977971745.1 Zootermopsis nevadensis
ACCAATGTAAGGATCTTCGAATGTAAAGTTGCCCCCAGAACTTAAAGATTTGTACATCGCTGATGATGTAAAGGTTTGTCTCTCCTGAGCCACTTTACTTAAATTCAACAGTCTGTTTCATTATTTCCATTTCAGTATATTTCTCCACTCATGCATCTTAATGTGGCTGCCTCCATGTTATTATCCAAAGTTTCATGGATCTGATAAATGTAAATAAAACAAATTATCCATGTTTGTCAGTAAAAGATGTAATGATGTTGCAAGTGTGTACTCTGGAGGACAGAATGTATGATACGATATTCTTCAAGAGCTCAGAAATATCCTGTTCTTTATCAAGGTTCATTCCTTTGTCAGCTATAAAAGACTTGTTATATAACATTGTAGGGACAATTTCAGTATGCTAGTAATCACAATAGGTTTCCTAGTTTATTTTTAAAAGTTTGGTTTAAATTCTGCTCATTTCATGCATAAAAATTAATCCTTCTATACATTTAGGTCTCTGGCAACGCAAGCTGTTCCATCGCATAGCCATAATGATTCAAATCTTGACAAAAGCCTTAAGCGTCTTGATCATGATGTACGTCGCACAGGAAGAATAACAAGAAGAGAACTGGAAATTGTGTTGGAGGAATTACGTCACACAAGTATGATTATATAGGGTCAAAAGAACGCTTATGATACTAAGAACTAATAACAAATTGTGTATATATAAATTTATTTTAGTTGGGAATTTGTTGGTAATTTTAAGGAATGTGCTCAATGTACTGGCATATTCTGATGGCTGTAAGACGTCCTTTCAGTTGGCAGCTGTTAAGTATGATCACATGCAAGATATAGTTAACAATGGGTTTAGTGTACATATACCTAAGTTTTGAGGTTTTTTAGGCTTTCATTATGAAATATTTGATATAGCTGTTTGAAGCAGATTAAATTAAATACTGTAGTATGTCATTGAGTTGTAAATTTATGTTTTGTCTGTACTTAAACATGTGAATGAAGGCGGGTGGCTGCAGGATGCACTGTAGCAAGGAACATAGTTGCATATTTGCTGGTCAGTCAATGTCTCCCTCTCTCTTTCTGTGCATAACACTAGACTTGTCCACGTTTGTGCGTTTCCATATATTCCATGAAGCCTGACTGCATTGTACTGACTCCCTGCAGCCAGACGTTTAAGCTGTCTGCATGCGCTTGTGTGTACCTTTACATATCAGCTTAGAAATTCGTTAATAACTTAAAGAATGAGTATACAGTACTGTTACTTTAATTTTTCTTTTAACAGGATCTGCTACAAGTACACAGTCTCTTCTCATTATTCGATGCTGCGGCAATTTGGTGCCGGAGGCTTCTCCGGAAGTCCGTACTCAGTTGGTTGAAGAAATCTGGAAGACTCTGGAGAATATCGGTATCCGCACATAATTTCTGTTTCCGTGATTTGTAAACATGAATTTTATGTCATGCTCTAACATTCGTTTGCCCATAAGAACAACTTCATGCACTAATAGGCATTATACTAAAAATATTGTTGCATGAAAGGAATGGTTTGACTTCTTAGGTTTTAAAGTTGTATAATGAGGAGCTTCGTAAGTTGTAGCCTCTGTCAGATATTATTAGGATTGTTAGATCAAGGAGAATCAGATAGGTGGGGCCTTTACCTTTACAGTTTTCCTTATTTATACCAGACTTAATTTCTCTACTTTCCATTCATGTTAGGGGATTTTGCAGTTTATAAAATCTGTGTACAGTGGCGAACACTGTTTATTGTTTATATTGCAGGAGTTCCAATGGATGTTAGTCATTACAACGCATTGCTTCGAGTGTACTTGGAAAATGAACATCTGTTTTCTCCTACTGATTTTCTGGCAAATATGGAACATAAAGGTGTTGAACCAAACAGAGTGACGTATCAGCGTCTGATTTCACGTTACTGCCAGCATGGTGACATTGAGGGAGCCACCCGCATCCTCGAATTTATGCGAGAAAAGCAGCTGCCCGTGAATGAAAATGTGTTCAACGCCCTCATTATGGGGCATTCGCAGGCTGAGTACGTCACTAAATTAAATATTTATTTACTCTGTTCAACAAATAGCAGATTTTAGTGACAACAGTGATGAACACGTTGAGTTCTAAACATGTTCATATTTGTTTTGGTTACCCCTCAGTGATATGGAAAGCGCATCTGGTATCCTTGGAGTTATGCAGCAGGCAGGACTTGAGCCTAGTGCTGACACCTACACCACTCTGCTCTGTGGCTATGCTAAGAAAGGTGATATTGATGCAATCGCCAAGACATTAGAGCAGTGCGATGCTAAGGATATACAGCTCTTAGACAGAGATTATATGGAGGTTATATACTCTCTTGCTATCAATAACCATCTGGAACATGTCGATAAAGTAAGTTTGTTTTGCGTTTACGTTTAAAAGTGAGGCAGGTATCTCAGTCAGTATACTGACTGGCTACGAGTTCGATCCCCGACGGAGGCAGAGGATTTTCTTCTGACCTCTGAGTCCAGACCGGCTGTGGGGCCCACCCAGCCTCCTGTCCGATGGGTAACGGGACCCTTTTCCAGGGTTAAAGCGCGGCCAGGGCGCGACGCTTACCACTTACCCCCATCTAGTGCCAAGGTTGAGAATCAGTAGGAGCTATACTGCCTCTCCCCTAAGTGCCAGCATGACGTGCGATGGGACGACTTTTCTGCATTTTAATGTATACACATGGATCAATTTTCTTAACTTACGTCTGGCATGCGAACTTTTCCCCTTGCCACTTACACCCCTGCTTCGGAATAATTCTTATCAAACCATTGAGGCCGAAAGTCGTTGAAATTATACGTAAAACTTTATCCTCAAAGAAAACGCAGTGAATCTCCATTACAAAAACCACGCAGTTTACTTTGTTCGGAAATAAGCGCCGACATGAAAATCTTGATCTGTGCTTTTCTTTTTGTTAAGTTGATAGACCGAATGAGACAGACAGCGGGATATAATCAGGATGCTGTGAATCTAATCTTACGCCTTGTGAATTGCGGACATGAGGATCTTGGGTATAAGATTCTTCTTACAATGCCACGGCCATCTCGATCCGATGGAGAACAAGGGTTTGTAGGCTCCTTCTTTATCCGCCAGCTTGTGAAGGCGAATAGGGTGAGTAAGGAATAATAATAAAGAGGTGATACAATTACTTCTGAATAAATTCTGCATATTTTCTACAATTCTTTGCAAGTCTCAGTACTCATGATTACTCCCCCCCCCCCCCCCCCCCTTCTGTTTGCTTATTCCTTTGTATAGTGATGTGGAAATGCATTGAGACAATATTAATGTTCCTCTGATCTATAGTAATGCTACAGAAAAAATTTAAAAGAATTGACCAATTAAGACTCCTTCAATGTATTTTCTGTTCTTGATGCTTTCCATTATTCCTGTCTGCAGTTAATTGGGCCATTGGTTAATCGGGGGAAGCCGTTTATTTTGAAACAAATCTTAAAGAGCAAACTTTTTTAACTCTTTTCGTGGAACTTCGCTTAATTGGGCCAAAGCGTTCTAGTCCCGATGTGAGATCCAAGTATGTTGTTATCTGTTTAATTTCAGCCAGTAGAGAAAATTATATCCATATGTGATAAATTGGAGAAAGAAGATTTAAACCCACGGGCACTATTGGTGGCTGTGGAATGCAGCATCCAGTCACGGAATATTGATCAGGCCTGTGCCCTTATGCACACAATGAAAGAAAACAATATACCCATCAGACAGCATTATTTCTGGCCTCTCCTCGCCAGCCATCGTGACAATGTCAATGGTAAGCATCATTTATTGTTTTCATTCCTGTACTGACCATGGAGATACCAGTAACAGGCTTGGTATACGAGGCGCGTCCACAAAGTAAGTTTCCCTGGGGCCGTTCACAGAAACAAAACACAATTTCATGGAAATATTTATTGCAACAGATACAGCAAGTGTCCAGCTATTTTTCAACATATTCGACACCGGAATTGAGACATTTGTCATACCGTGGGACCAACTTTTGAATACCTGTGTCGTAGAAGTCTGCCGCCTGGGATTGGAACCACTGTGTGACAACCATCTCCGCCTCTCTGTCATTCTCAAAACGCTGACGCTGACCGGACAGGAATTTCTTGAGGTGTAGGAAAAGATGGAAATCACTGGGAGCGAGGTCCGGGCTGTAGGGTGAATGATTAAACACCTCCCAGCTGAACTCCTGCAGGAGACTTGCTGTCCGTCGAGCCGTGTGCGGCCTAGCGTTATCACTGACCGCACTTCACAGTCGGCGGGAGCTGGAGTAAGAACCTCAATCTTCAACAGCTGCAACGATGCTACTGTGAGAACGCGGGAGGTGCCGTTAGTGCATGCGCCATGCTACGTCATTGCTCTATCACGTACGCACAGTCGCTTCGCGCAATATAAGGTTTGCTAGCTTTGGGACGAGTGGGAAACTTACTTTGAGGACGCGCCTCGTATTAACAGGGAAGCAAGTCTGCATGAGGAGGTTAACAGGAACTATCGGTTAATAATTGCACAATCATCTGTTTTCCTACATAACGGTAATTTCCACTAGTACAGATTCTGACTAATATAAATTTGTCAAATTAAAACAAATATTTGCACTGGCATTTTTGTTGAGACATTAAAGTTTTATATACAGAATGTAAATCTCCATACGGAATTTGGCGTGTGTGTTGTTAGAATGCTTTATTTTTTATTACCATCAGACTGAATTTTAAATATAGACTGTTACTTCAGAATACATTTATTTTAATCGTTGGGTTTTTATACAGGAGAAGGCAACATGAATATCCTGATAGTGAAGGGAGAAGATTTAATCTTAGAAGAGTATTTGATCCTCTTATTTTGTGACCGTGCTTGATAACTAAACCTTTGTTCTGATTTTGAATGATTGCAGATGTGTTAGATATACTGTCACGCATGTGTACTGAGTTTGGGTTAACGGCTGGAGGGGAAACGCTGAAGGACTATGTTATTCCTAGCTTGGAAAAGCAATCGTCTGATCAAATAATATCGCGTCTCAGAAGCTGTGGAATTACCACAGCAACTGCCGCAAGCGCTCTCGTAAATTATCGCCTGAACATGAACATGATAGCAGAAGCAGCACAAACTGGTAAGGAGGGCAGTAACTTCTAACCTAACCTGTGCAATATAACATTAAATTCACCGTTCTGTGTGTTGTATTGCTTCCCTCCCAATCATGACTTTCAGTCGATTGCAAAACTATGAGTCCACACTTTTCGATAGAATTCAACTGTTGATGTTATGGAACTCACCAGGGGTAAATGCGTCATTTCCCTCAAGAACCACGTCAGTTCATTCACTTACTAAGCATGGGTATCCTTATCTATTGTCTGTTTCCCACAAATATGACGAGTCCTGGACTCATGTTGTTTGTAGATTTTGATTTAGGTTTTGACCACAAAGAAGCCATTGAAAGCCACAGCAACTTGCGTATATCATACCAGCAATGAAAAATACATGTAACCACATAAATGTTATGTGGGTACTTATATAAGGAAGTGGTTCATGGTAAAAGCAGCATGTCCAAAAATAAGTGTAACTTAAGATCAATTCCTTTGGGGTGTGAGTTTGGCTATTTTGAAGTTACCGCAGTCAATTAAGCCTCGTGAGAAAAATTGGTCTGTAATTCAAAACATTTATCTGAGTGATCACATGTTTTTGCCCTTTAAAATACATAATGGACAAAGATTGTTATTTGTAACCATCTGGAAGTGCCAACCCATGTAATATTTCAAGTTAATCTCCTATCTGATCTCCCATGCTGTTACCGATGATACTCGATGGTTTCGTCATGTTTGTCGGCGTGTTTTACTTTTTCCATTGCAATTGTTCGGACAGCAATGCGGTATCGTGCCTTCTACTCAGCTTCATCGCTAAGAAGACCTTTAGTGCAGGCATACCTTCATACTGAAGACAGAGATTCATTTATTTCCATTTTACGGCAAATCCACGACAGCGTTGACAGAGCGGTGCTTGCAGACGACGACTCGGCTTCAGTGGTGCCAGACCGTACAGAGCTTGTTGGAAATTTTATACTAGATATTGCATCTGTCAGCCATAATAGAGTGCGAAGGATTGAAGTAATATTGCAGGTAAGATTTATTTCAATTAAATCATGCAATACCAAAACCAAATATATTTGATATACTTTTAATGTATTTATTAATCCCTTCCACGAATGAATTTAATCATCCTGTGCAAAACGCACATCGTCGGTTGACGGTGATGTGCAAGTTCGTCTCTGCCACTGACGTGGTGTGGTTAGAGGTGAATTATCCACTCTTCTTTCAACATTAGAATCATTCTTTGGTGAGACAGTGCCAAGGATAAGGAAACGTGCAGTTTTACCTCCATTCGCACATCTTGGATTGATACTGCAGCGTAGGGATAGTTTCACCTTTTATCTTTATTTCTAAGCGTGAAGTACTAGAATGATTTTGTCAGGTTGGAAGATTGCCGTCTAGCATCGCTTATGCTGTTTTCTAGGGACTGGTAGAACAGGGACTTGGTTTGAGCAATAGTTCTGCAGAACGTCTGCAGGAAAAACTCGGAGAAGAATTGACAAGTGAAATATCCAACCTTCTGGGGAAGTTGACATCCGGAGAACTTGTTCCCACCACGTTGACCAGGCCTACACCGCCCCCACCAGCTGCCATGGTGAGTTATTGCTATATGCGGTAGTCTCAGGTGTGACCTTGCTGCTGCGTGAATGTGACATGTTAGATGTGGTGCCATTCCAAACATAAGTGATAGGTGTTACTTGAAATTTCATTTAATAAATATGCGAAGTGTTTAAGTAAAAAATAAGCACATGAATGTTACAAAATTTTCTGACGCAATCAACCATGTCACTTTTGAGTCAAATGCCAACATTTTGAAGACTAACTGTGTCTCCATCTTTGTGATAGATTTGAGGAATGACAGAAGTTGCTTATATGTATGTCATTTGGTCTCGTTATATGACTGGATGGTGGAGTCAGGTTGTGGTCACTTCTCTCACTTTGGGGACACCATTTCGTGTTGCGTAATATGGAGTATGATCGTATGTCCCTTGTATATTTTGCTCGTGTTACCTGGTAACCCTGTATAGGCCTATCTAGTTTTCCAGAGGAAATGCTAAAACTGTGGGTAGTTCAAGTTGGTTGTCGTAGTTGCCATGACGAACCATTGAAAAAATGTGTCATAGTTTTTATTAATCGGGAAATTTTGGAGAAGGATGTGAACTGCGCGATGAAGTATAGTGTGTGGCAGAAGCTGTCTTCACTTGTCTTATGTTTTCAGGATGAGGGACAGTTGCTGAAAATCCAGAAAATGCTAGAGGAGAAAGGCGAATCTACTCGAGGCATTAAGAGACAACTTCTCCTCTTATACTGTCGCAACAGGGATCTTGAAAAAGCTGAGCAGATAATGAAGGTAATGTATTTCATACAGCCATGACTCATTAAAATACATTGACTGAGTAATTAGGCACCAACATTTCCTTTTGTAGCCGTTTAAAAGAATTTACTGTTACGGAACCTGATGGTTCACGACCATAAAAACAATATATGATATTATGAGCCAGTTTAATTGAGTTTACAACTTCACAGTCTACCAGTTTTGCTGTGTTAGTCATCTGCGGATGAGCAGTGGACTCAGCAGCTGCAGTTCCGCAGAATTCTCATCCCAATGTAACATTAAAACAGCATAACTTAATGTGTACGCAAATCTAGACCTCAAAACTAGATGGAAGAGAATGGTAGAATTTCTTACAAATAGAAAACCAAACAGAGGAATATTAGAAATTTTCTATTGTAAGATCTGCATCTGGTAAATTTTGTTTTGTTTTGTTATTAGGAATTGGAAGCAGATAATTTTGTTTTTACTGGTGGAATATATGCTCATATGTTGGAACTATATGCCCATCACGATAAACTGGAGGAAGTGCAGAGCATTTTAAAGAAATTACAAGAGAAAGAACCTGACTTTGCAATGGACAGTTCAAAGATCATAAAAATTGTTACTCTGTTAATAAAGTGTGACAAAGTACCAGGTAAAAAATATATGTTCAGTTGTTTTTTTATTACTTTCATTTGTAAGATTGTTATATATCTTAACTATAGGAAGTCTGGGTTTCTTACATTCTTAGAAAATCTATGAATATAATCAAATTCAGTCCTCGACACGTTGTCTGATAGTCCGAATCACTATTTTCATCAAATGGTGTGAAATTTCCAAGAATTTTACAGTGCTCTTAATTTACGCATTTACTTCATGTAAGCACGGCTACAGCAGGTTTACGTATTACCTCCGTCTTGAGACCAAGAAGGTCACAGTCAATGTCTTCACCACTGTGAGAACTTCATTACATTAATTTCTGTGTTTTCAGAGGCAATTAATTTTCTGAATGAGCACTCGGGGGAACGTAAATTGGAGGACCGAACATTTCAGTACAGTGCGGCTTGCTGGCGACTCCTTAACTCACTGGCGGAGCAGGGCAAATGTGATGATCTGAAACAGGTGTTTGATACACTCGTCAAATGCGAATACATTGAGGTGAACAACGTGTTACTTGGTCCGATGATTAAAGTTCACGTGGTGAGGTAAGTAGTGAACATCCTGTTTGTTCATTTTCTAGTGTTACGTTTGTTTCAGTTACACTTTGCAACAGCCCATCGCTACGATATGCATAATTTCTTGGTATTGTGGTGGATCTTAGGACTTGGCTATTAATCATTTGGGATTTCATGTTCTGCTGCTAGTAAAACCTGGTCTTATGTGATGATTCTAAAATATAGATAGAAGGTATAGATTTTTGCATCATATTGTCAGTAACTTTCCTGAGGTTAAGGACTGTATTGAACTTCCCCCCCCCCCCTCCATCTTTTTACCATTAAGTAGGCCACATTCACTTTTTCTGCATGGTCTCTATGGTGATATGGTACTTACACCATAACTTGAATTGTCCGCAGAAATTAGGGTCCTGTTCTTTCAAACATTATTTTACATCTTTCTCCACATTTAACATTTATTGGCCATGCATCACAGCGTATGGTCCAGCTGGTTGTATGTCACAGTAGCGTACTGTTAAACCATTAAATCTGGCCGGCCAGCACCCCCGTAATATGGGGATTTAACTCTCTTATTTATGTATCATAAAGATTGTTACTGTGACCTCCCCAGTATTGCTTCATCTGTTTCTGGTATTGAGACAATGTCTGGGAGATCATCCTGATAATGTGGAAACATCAAAGAAACAGTGGAAAAGAACCGCATTTTCTCTTCTGTCTACCGTTATATATAAAATTGTGTACGTGTAGTTCTATGATGTATTGTCCATATCGTAGATACATTCAGTCCTTTCGAAGATGCACATGCCTTTCGATCTTAATTTCAGACAACACCTCACAAACATGTTTTTTTTTTTTTACTCCCGTCTAGAAATGATTTAGCTAAGGCGCTGGAAGAGTTTGAGTTGTTTTGCCAGAAATATCGTGCCACACCCTGGAAGAATGAATTGGCATGCAAAATCATACAGGCAGAAGATGCTGAGGCCCTCCAGAAGCTTACAGATCTCAGCACGCAAGTCCATGGAGAAGTGAACAGCTTGTATGACTTGGTGTTTGCTTTCGTGGAGTGCGGTAGGATTCGTCAGGCACGCAAGATATTGGAGGTACACTTCGGTTGGTTTTCGTTGTTGGGAGGGCATTATAACACAGTGTTTCTCATTGTGGTCAGACACTCAGATATAGTTCAGTGTCTTACAGCATCCCAAATTACATCTTACGATAAAACTTAATGAATTTGTGTTTGTTTATGTACAAGCACGAACTCTGAAGGTTAGTACAAAGTTAAAGACCAATTTATTATACATTTCTTCCCATATTCTAAAAAAAAAAAACAATTTGAAAACTAGATATTTGTCCTATTCTGTCGAGTCTGTCAGAAAGAGCTAACCTCAATAACTTTGCCCCCTTCCTTACACCTGAGGATTTAGACAAATCCAGTTTTACAGTGATTCTGTAAGTCTTTTCTGTTTTTTGTACTTTATACAATTTAATTGTATAAATTTTGTGTAGACTCCTGGATTACGTAGCCGACCTCAGCGACTTAACTCAATATGTGAGCGTTACCAGCAGGAAGGAATGGTGGCATCGCTCGAGGGCTTAGTTGAAGTCACGCGTGATATTTCTCACATAGATCGCTCGGATATTTACTACCATCTTCTGCGTTCCTACTGTAAGTTGAGCCTACTATCTGCAAGATAT
Source organism: Zootermopsis nevadensis (assembly GCF_977971745.1). NCBI lineage: Eukaryota > Metazoa > Arthropoda > Insecta > Blattodea > Termopsidae > Zootermopsis > Zootermopsis nevadensis. The sequence goes on from NW_028259163.1 coordinate 2,193,206, forward strand.
TAATGCTTTTATGCCAGGAGTTTATAATATAATTTTCTTTTTACACTTTATTGCTTATTTTTATGTATTTTATAAATGTAGAGAATGTTGTGTGTGCTAGAAGCTTCTACTGCTTACCACGTAAATGTTTTTTTATTCACATTCCATCCTTATAAGGACAAGTGGGCTTTGCCTGGAACCTGAAGATTCATTATCATGGTATTATACCCTACCAGGCTGCTTTGGTTCTGAATTGAGAATGTTCTCATAATACTTTTGTGTCTGTACTGGATTTTCATAGGCAAATCAAAGGATGCTGACAAAGCTCTTGGACTCTGGACGAGGATGCAAGAAGAGGATGTGCAAGCATCTGACGAGTTTCTGTCAACTCTTGGAAATTTCTTGAAGAAGGAAGGGAGGGAGGTACCATTTGTAATTCCAGAAATAGTGGAAGCCCCGCCCATTGCAGATGTTCACAGAGGGAACAGGAATAGCCATGGAGCTCAGGAAACTGGAACAGGGTTAACGGCAGCACAGAAATTCAAACAAGCCCTGCGCAAAAATAATCTTGATGATGCACTTCTCCACAAGCAGTTGTAAGATATTTTTCATAAAAATTAACTGACACTTTTTTAAAATAAAGAACTGAGCTCTCATAGGTATTTTATTAAATGAACTGCATCTTATAAAATCTGATACCCATAGTGGTCTGGGTTGTGATGCAGCAATTTCGCATTGATTTTTCTTATTTATATCAGAATAAAATTGATCAGTATAAGTTAATAATTTTCATTTTTTATTTTCTTATTTTTTAAAGCATCGAAAGTACAGCTGACCAGAGCTTGTCAGTGAGTGATTTGTCAACCCTGATCGAGGGTTTGGTAAGAGCCGATCGGTGCGGAGAAGCGTCAAAGGTAGCACTAGGAATGCTGGAAAGGGGCGTGTTTCCTGTATCCCACGTTTTGCGCTTCCTACTAAGTCGTCTTGCAATTGCTGGAGACATCGATACAGTGACAGCCATCGGAAGTCTACTCACGCCAGTCAGTATCAGTACTGTGTTGTTTGGGGAATTCTGATTATTTTCACAGCATTCAGTCATGGAATGTGATATTGTAACTTGATATTGTGTACTTACTATTATAGGAAAATAAGAAACGGGCTTCATTTGATAACCGTTTATGCCATGCCAACATCGTTGCTGGAAAAGCTACAGAATATTTGAGGACGTTAACGGCAGAAATCGAGAACGCTGAAGAAAGTGACCTTGAACAACTAGCTCAGAAATTTCCAAGAGGTGGAGCCATTGGAATCTTAACAAACCATCCAGAACTTCATTTGGACTGTAAGTTAACTCGTTACTTTTGAAAGGAGCAGATTTTGCTCAAGCAAAAAAGGGACTTTCTATCAACTGAATTATAGAAGGTCACTGTTCAGCATCTTTCACGTGTATCCCTCCAAAGTCTGGAAATAACATCGGAAACTCTTAATCAGTTGCTCAGATAAAAGTCTTAACAGCAGAATTTTGTTGTATCCCTGCTGCTAAAATTTTAGTTCCTTACAGTTGATTATTCTGAGCAACATATCTGTGTACTTCTATTCCAGACGAACAGATGGCTCTCAAATATGCTGAAAAAGGCATCACGGCCCCTATCAATGTACTATGGACGCACTTGTTTGCAAAGGGACAAGATGCTGCAGCCAAGAAGATATGGGATGAATATCTAGTTGGGTCTCCTCGTATCATGTTCCAACATATTCTTCAGGAGGCACGTGAGGCGCGTGATGAAAACATTCCTCGCAAGCTTATTGCCGTACTGGGGTGTGCTGCCGTTTCAGAAGGGTCTCGTGGCAGTGCACATAGCTGTCTCATTGATGTGCTTGGTAAGTACTGTTCGCGACTAATCTTGAGACTTGCAAGGAATGCAGGAGTCCGAAGCTTTAAAGACTGACGCTATCTTTCCTCCTTCACCCCACTTCCTCACCCTGCAAGTCTGAAGATTACACTCGCGAACTATAGTTAGTTAGGCTTAACCTTTTATTATTCCTTGATTGATTCTTGGGTTATTTAATAATTATGTTTCAACTGCAGAGCTTATATATATATGTAGCTGGAGTGAGGGAGAATTTTATCATGAACGGAGAAAAGGATTTGTAGAGAAACCACGAAAAACTTGATTGATGCTGTGTGGACTTGTAGGTAGATCCATTTTGGAGAAATGTGTTGTCTCCTCCGTATTTAGGGCTGAATTTAAAGAACTTATATTGGTGTGATCGACATTAGGTACTTCATGCTGAGGGAAGAACATAAAGTATCTGGGGTGTAAGGTAACTTTCCCCCACATGCTTAATTAAGCACCATTTCACTGAATGTATGTGGGGAAGTATCAAGATGGATCTTAGGGAGGTGGGCCGTGAGGATAGTAAATGGATGGAGCTGGCTCCAGATCAAGTTTGGTGGTGGGCTTTGGTGTTGTCAGTGTTGGACCTGCAGGTTCTGTTACCAGGGAGTTTGTTAGTTATATGTGGGGCAGTGGAGGTATAGCTCCATGCATTCTTAATCTTGACTGCTGTACCTGTGGGGAAGGACCGCCCTGATGCAGTTGGATGGGGGTTGAGTTGGTTCAGAAACTGGTCTCGGCATGGTGATGACAAGAAAAATATGTACCCTACCAAGAATTGAACCTTGGTCATCCATTCCATAACATCACCATCCTGACTGAGCTACCACAGCCCCTAATATTGAAGGTATTCGAGAATAAAATAATGTATCCGAATCACGCAGTGTGCTGCGTTAATCCAGGCTTGCATTAGCAATTTTAATTATTTTTTTTCCCCCCAACTCCCCCAGTGAATACTGAGAAGTATGAAGATGCGCTAGTGGCATTGGAGGAAGCTGTGAAAGATGTTTGTTTGGAAAATATAAACAGAATAACACTACTGAAGTTACAAAATGGACTGCTGAAACAAGGGAAAACATTCCCGTACGAAGTACCAGTTAAGGTAAGAAACTTATCATATCACATAAAATACAATGTTACATTATCAAATATCTGATAGAATTATCGTGACAACTGTCTCTAACAGAACGTGGGTCGAATGTTTGAAAATGTCTCTGATCCCGAGACTGAAGACAAGTTTAATATTATGCCTGTGTCCAACAGAAATTGTTTCAACACAAATGGAAACAAAGATCAAAAAATTAACTAAAGACAAATTTGAATAGGCTGTTGTTTTATGTTCATATAATTTTGTAAATTGGAATTTATATGAGAAAAATTATTGCTGTCACAAATGGTAAATGGCACTGTCCGCAAAATATGTGCAGAATTCTGTAACAGACTACTGCGTGTATAAAATTTAAAGGAGAACTGTTATCAATTCTAGTAAATTTGGGGACATTTTTTTTCTTTTTTGTGTGTAATAATTTAAGGATTCTATTGTTTTACATGGGGTGATGTGGATTGCTTAACCAGTGGATTCAGTCTGATTAAATTACCTATTCAGACCAGCCTTTATAGTAAAAGTATCATGCAAGACAGGTGTATCAGCAAAATAGTTTATTTACAGGATGCTAAATTCTTACACCATGACATATGCTGCCGTTTTATGTCGTTAGATCAAATATCTCTGATTGCGCAAATATATTGATACTCCCTTCTGGTGTGATGCCCTTGATTATATTGTTCATGAGTATGTTTTTCTGTTCCTTTGCAGAATACAAAAAGCAGTAGTTCCAGTTCTAGTGACGATGAACCATCATCCGATGAAAAGAAACAGTAAAAATAGTGAATATTTCTAAAGTTTTTTTTTTATTTAAGAATTATTGGTTGCTTTATTCTATGTCCCTTGCTAGTCACGGCTGATTTCCGTAGTAATTCACGTTGAAAATATTCATATCAGATCTTCTCATTTAATAATAGAATAAAATAACCATTTAATGTATGATTTGAGGTTTTCACAGCGGTGAGTCTGAAGATTTCTGTCTTGTGGGTTGCTGCGCCGTGTAGTATGATATGTGCACATTCATCGCCCTGATGACGGAGGCAGTATGACCTCTGAAGCGTTGCTAATCGTCTACCATACTACATGGCGCAACAACCCAGAAGACAGAAATCTTTTAACCATTTAATGTTTCTTTGGGGAACAATGGATTTTCAACGGTAAAATGAGGGAAAATGTAATTCTGAGACTCATTTTGAATTTTTAGTGAGGAAAGTCCATGAATCAAGGAACACTTAAATGGGTTTCCATTTTGCCACATTCTGTTAATAAAAATTTGATAGGTTCTGAGATTATTTTATGAACTACTCATATTTTCAGTATTCCTGTCAAAATACAATACAAAGTACCCAAGTGCTTATGTATTAACTTTTAATAAATGTATGCTGATTATACAAGTCTGACAAGCTGCATACAAATATTTGCACCATACACAACTCTTCAAAAGATATATGTTGATATTCGTCGTAATGCCTTTATATCGTTTATATTTTCCAAGACAGTCTGCGATTGATTAAAATACGTTTCATACAACCTGTGCGAAACTAACACTCATCAGTTTACCCTGAAGATGAAAATTTATTTGTTTGTTTATATATGTCTTTCATATCTTTGATTCACTGGGTAATTGAAATATTTATGAATGGCTGGTGATTCGAGTATGAGTCAACACTGAAGACGTTGCTCAAGTAGAAACTTATCAGCGCCCAGACACCAGTTGCGAGTTCAATAAATGGCAACCACCGCTTGGTATCCAAGTCAACGAGAGAGGGGGCTGACTATGCCATGAATAAAACAAAGAAAAGAAAGAAAAAAATAAGCACAGCAAATATCTTGATCATGAGCCAACGGTTAGATGTAATGTTTTGGAAATATCTGATGATCTCGCTATGAGCCGCTTCAACATTCAGCTCTGCATCTTGAACATTTGTATCAATCCTAAAAAAGAACCAAAAATAACATAATTACTTTGCGAAACATGAAACAAAATTACTTTAGTTCAGTCTGTATCTTCATTAATGTATATCGTGTTAATATCCACTTTTCTGTATCATCTTTAATTGAAATGCTTACTATCCTACTTTATTAGTCCCAAATTTTACGTGACGGCATAAAAGGTTTAAGAACGATTCCTACAATTTTATTTCTGAGATGTAACTGTATTGTGGCATTTTAACACACCAAAATCTAAATTGACCCAAAACACATGAAGATGATGAACAATTTGATATATTAACCCTTCAGTTTGGATAATTTACACTTGATATCAGAATAGCCTGTAATAAGTCGTCTTGTTGGTTAAACTATTAGCCACAAAAAAAAATTCACCATAAACAAAACCTGTAACATGTCTGCATGTAAATGACGGCACCCATTCAGCCAAGGAGATTAAATTATCGGTAACGGATATTCAAAACACAGATGTAAACTAATGCGGTAATTATAAAATTGTCCTTGTAACTTAATATCCACATTCTAACCTTTCTACCATTTCCTCTTGCTCAGTCACCATGTGAGCAAGTTGCTGAAATATTCCACCCAATTCGACTATTGTCGATTCGATATTCTGCATCGTCTCAGCACGGCTCTGAAGATAGTTGTCCTGAAGATGAAACACGACTTATAGCATCTAAAACTATAATATCACATGTTGGTATAATGCAGGCATGCATGTGGGAGTTACAATCTCAGCCACGTTGCCGACTATCCTGATTCATTGCTAGTCGTCGGTCTTACCAGGATGGTACCACGACCACCTCCTTCCAAATCCTTACATTCTCTCTATCAGTGAAACATAGTGCAGTCAGATGCGTATGACAAGCCAAATAAAACATAGCTTCAGCGATTCCATTGCCGACGTCGGCATCGCTCAGCAACCCTAAGTCGACAGCAGGAATTAAATCTTACCACTTGCGCGATAAATGACATTTTAAATAATTTACAATTTATTCTTCCTTAGCCGAACATCCGCATACTCTTCACTTTAAGAATGTCCGTACACTTTGAACTACAGCACATCTCACCGTTTCATCGTAGATCAGTGCTTGATTTTGAACAGTTGGAAGCAGTGGACTGTGTTCCTCCATGTTCACACTCACATCTTCAGCGAGCAGGACAGAGCCCTGGTGGTGGCCTGATATAGCTGATGGAGGAAGCGATGAAGAGATGGGGCCATGCGAGAACTGATCCCGGCGATTCTTCTGCTGCTTCAGGTTCTATACAGGTGAAATTATCCATAAAAAAAATTATAAAATACAATTAGAGTTTAGAAGTCCTTAATAAAAATAGGGATATAATTGCTTTTTTACTAAAAATGTATGATTTCTATTTACTGCTGTGTAGATAGTTTCACGTGTTTGAGAAACCTTAAGGTGTGACCTACATATAGATGGAAGGATATTATTAAAATGGCTATGACAAATAGGGTACATAGATGTGAACTGTGCATTTTGCTTTATAAGTATTTTACATCTGAAGCCACCTCGGATTTAACTCCAGTTTTCAATACCTCTGTCCTAACTTCAAGAATCTGTTTGAATTCTGTAGACATGGATGCAAGTTTGGACTGTAAAGCCAGAACGACACTTGACGAATGTGACTGAAGGTGACGACCATTCTGCTGCGACTGTTTCTGACTTCGTGACACTTCTTGAAGTTTCGCGATCTGCTGGTTTAGGCTGTTCAAATCCTCCTTTATTATGTATGTCAGTTCCTGTATTTCTGTCGGCCGGTCATTGAAAAGCGATTTCCGCTTTGCCACTGAAATTTAAAACAATTATTTATGTCGATGACCCAAGGAGAGTGACACGTGCTGACGAGGTGAAAAATTTATTTTTATAACAATGCTTTATCATGTACACAAGTAACATAGTATCAGATGGAAAAGTGTTGTAAATGATAAATTTGTGAAGATGCGGAACAGAACACAACGTCTTTTAAGGTACACTTCAGACATCGATTTTCTCAAGTGGCTAGCACATTTTAACTATTTCTAAAGTCATGGTCCAAACAGTCGATGAATTTAATGACTTACATAAGGTGAGCTTTTCCAGTTTTGTATATGTACTGCTGATATTTTTCCCTATAGTCCTGAAAAGAAATATTATATATTAAAATAAACAAATATTAATATTAGTAAAATTATTCTTACACTTGTCAGTTATTAACATTTTCTATGTAATGAAGATTAATATTAATAGTCTTAAACATTAAACTATTAATGACAAGTTAGGAGAATGTCAAGTAAATACAAGTAACACAAATTCAGGCTGCAGATTAGTGAAGTTACTGTCGAGTTTAGTTCATCCTTTCCCATACAAAAGATTTACTAATCCTACAACATGACCTGTATGTATCATACTGTACCTTGCAATCAACATAAATTCTGCATAACTCTGGATATATCTAGCTTTCCTAGGATCCCTTACAGCCACCGTTCTTGCTACATGACGTCCTTGTAAGGAACGGGTTGCATTTACAAATTCAGCGGTTCTGTCCCGTGACGTCATTGTTCGTGTATTTTCCTTCTGTTTCGGTGTTATATCCTTTATATTTCCTCTGTAGCCTTTGCCATCTGCTCCATTGCTTGCATGGTGATTTGCATTGTTTTGTTGGGACCAAGAGTCCTGCACAGAATAGGGGCCCCCACTTGTAACAATAAGGGGTGCCTGTTCTGACTCTGATCCACCCCGTCGTCTCCTTGCTGTCATTTGATCATGGGCACAGTGCAATTCTGAAAACTTTTACCAAGGCTTTGTATATACTGCAAACAAAACCGAAGGAACTGTTACTATTATGTAATGTAATCCAAAATTTCCTGGCCACCAAGCATACATCAGTTATTCTTGATTCAGTATTGGCAAATTAACACATCAATATGTGTTGAAACGATAACCTTTAAAACGAATCACTGCTGCAATTATTGTTAATGTTGACGAACTTTATTGTGGAATGTCTGAAACCGCTACTGACATATAATCGTCCGTCAGAAACACTTTATATCCATTGTTTCATTATATAATAAAGACAAATTCAACTAAAATAATCAAACCTTCCAAACGATCCTCTAACTACCATAAGCGATGACGATACACTCAATACGTCACCAAGAAACAGCTGACATATTGAACCATGGCCACCTCCACCAATTACCAACCTCAGATATTAGAATGTAATAGAATATATTTACGTTTCACAGATAATACTTACCAACATCCGTGCAAAGTGAAGTTTTGACGTAAATACGGAAGGGTTATTCGGAAAAAAAGTGAAAGGAAAACGTGTAAGATCCATATCACCAATGTGTAAATATGGACCGACAACAATGGTCAGCTTTTATATGAACTCCTGCGTGCATTGTTATGTTACCTAAGAAACTAAATGTTACGTCGTGTTTACTCGGCATTGTTGTGTTACATTACTGCCGTCAACAATCCGCTTTCGTTATTGCAGAAAGAGCTGAGCTGTGAATCGCTTGTAGAAGAAGTGCGTCGTAGACTAGATAATTTTGTGCTGGTAAAAATGTCAAAAGTACTTATCTTATATAAGAATTATTACATTACATTACAGAGACGTATTTACGTCAGAGTCTCCGGAACCGTGGTTCCACTGTCAATTTTTTATGTATTACAGGTTAAGGCAAGTGAAGGGTTGTACGTCCAATATATTTATCAGTTATACTTCCGGTACCGCTGAACGGAAGTGTCCCACAACGAGGAAAATTTACGAACATGGTTCTGGCAGCATTGGAATTTCGTACCCGCCATACTATTGGGGAATACTTTTCGATTGCAGTACCTTTTCTGTTAGTTTAAGTATTAGCGCCAATTGATTGTTACAGACGTATTTTAATTTCTTGTGAGTAATAAATTCTAAAGTGAGGTACATAATAATTAGTATTGTATGCACTTGACTGTAAAAGTGTAAGACAAATTGGGGTTTTTAATTTTGTGATTCAATTTGTCATGGCACGATTTCATTAGTCATCTTTCAGTCGCCGAATGTGAAAAAACATCAAAGTAACATGTGATTTGAAGAATATGGCATATTTATTTACTTTTTTAGGGAACGATGTCAAATACAACACAGAAACACAGAAATTTTGTGGCTGAGCCAATGGGTAACAAACCTGTGACAGATCTGGCTGGAGTTGGAGAAGTTCTTGGCTGTCGTCTGGAGAATCAAGGATTTGATAAGGTTTGAATATACTAATTATTGGTGTTCCAGTACATTAGTTCAATAAGACGTGAAAGATGGTGCGAGTATAAGAAACCCATTCATTCCAATGGTGTAGAACTGTTACTTTTATTCGTTCAGTGTTGAAGCTCAGTCATTACATGTATTTCAAAAGGTCTTTTTGTAAGGAGGACTGGTTTAAGACAAACATTGCAAAGTCCTGTTCATGGGAGCTGAGAACAGGAACATAAAGTTTTACAGAGAAAATGATTACAAACTACATTTTAAATTGATTGTTGTGGATAGAGTTTGAGGTGTTCAGAATGCACTGTGGAACTTCCTGATGATGGATGCATCATGGACCACTGAAACATTGGTAAACTTCTATCAGAGAACACAGCATTACAGCCAGGAAGTCGGCTATCTTCATACTTACCATTGTGAGAACCTCAGATCTTGTAAGATTTGAGGTTTTCACAGCGGTGAGTATGAAGATTTCTGTCTTCTGGGTTGTTGCACTGTGTAGTCTGGTCGCCCTGATGACGGAGGCAGTATGACCTCTGAAACGTTGGTTAACATCGACCAGACTACACAGCGCAACAACCCAGAAGACATAAATCTTCAACTTCATATCTTTTTATTATCATTTAAATTATTTGGTGACATGTAAAATGTCTTACATTTTCAGAATTGAATATAGAGATGCCATTGATTTTCTAGATTCTTGCTGCGTACTGTGATAAAACAGGATGTCAGTATGTTGATGTGAGTGATGTTGGCCTTTTTGATTATAGTGCTGTGTGGACTTGTAGGTAATTACCAAAGTTCTGGCAGAACATTCTACCTCGATTGTCATTATTACAACCCAAAATATCAACATTCTCACCACTCCTCCCCCTTTTACCATTGGTGCAGCCAAGCTTCTACATAATCTGACTTGTTCCTATATCTCAGCACACCTTTTTGCACACAGCTCACTCACTCACCATCTTAATGATAAAGGCGGTATGGTCCAGCCAAATGGGAAATTTCTACCAGGCTAGACAGCAGAACATCACAGAATTCTGTCATCTTTATAACTGCACATGTAGTTTATTTATCCATGTTTTCCGGGTGTGTTATTTCTTCTGGCTATTAATTGTTGAAGTAATATTGTAAATTACTTAGAAAATTTTGAACTAACAAAAGTATTTACAGTTTCATTATCAGAAGGGTGTTAGCTATTAAGAAATTGTTGGATACTGCTCTAAACATTTGGAAACTTCTTTCTCACACTGTAAGATGAGTTACTAATGTAACAAAGGCTCAATATTTGTTGGGTTTCCAGTGTTGTAGTACATGTTCTGTTTATTTTTATAGGCATCTGTTGTGTTGGGGCAGTTTCTAGTACTGAAGAAGAACAAAGAATTATTTCAAGACTGGATGAAAGATGTGTGCGGAGCAAGTAGTAAGCAATCGAGTGATTGCTACCAGTGTTTGTCTGATTGGTGTGATGAATTTCTGTGAATACAGATGATGAATCCTGCCCTTACATTTATATTACAGTGTGTGTTGTGTGGTCAGACATATAACAATTCTTTTATGATGGCCATACTTTTTATGTATCTTATACTCTTAAAACAACACTTCTTTTCATCTGTACTCATGTGAAGTTTAATGTTGGATGGTTGGCTGGTTAATTTGAGTTTTAAAAAGTTCTAATACTTGTTAACAAGTTCAGTGTTAAAATAAAGATAACACACTTTAATTCTAACATTCTGTTTAGTATTTATTATGGTATGCAGAGATGAAAGTAATGTATTGTAGAAGACCAGGAAATGCATTAGGCCTACAGATGTATGTAAAATATTTAAAAATATACAGAAAGAAGAAAGCCTTGTAACTGGTTTTCACTTAACTGGGGTTGAATAATATGTGGAGCTAAAAGTGATTCACCTTCTGAAATTTCCCAAAATGATACATTAAAAATATGAAAGTCAACATTATCCCAAGAATTTAACATCTTCGTAAGGTATATAAATTGTGTTTTGTATATGTATACAGTTCAATGAGGTTTAATATTGTGTATGATACATAATTTTAACCAAAATAAAAAATTTTATCGATAAATACAGTATTTTGTAATTTTTATCTAAGCCCTTTACCAAAATATCCCTTTTTAATGTGCTGGTCAATTGAACTGAATGGTTGTTCCATATGGATTAGCATTAACGCTCTGTGTAAATGTAAGGCCGCAATAAAAATATAACTGGCCATGCTGATCGTTGATTGTGCACGGTAAGTCAAACGAGGGTTTACCATTGTACTGAAAGTGGTAGTTGTAGGGACTGTTGAATTTCACTAATGAATTTTAATTTTTTAATGGATTTTATAAATGTGCGTGAAATTAAAGGATGGCAGTTATCTGTTTGACTTAAGTTGTTAGTTAAAGCTCACGAAGTTGCTGTAATGGCGGCCATGTCATGAAGATACCCAGTCAGTACTGTGGGCCCACAATGGAAGATAGTTCTCCATCACAAAATCACAACGGACAACTGGGACCTTCAAGTGGTGGAATTAATGTAGGAAATAAGCAAAGTGATGAAGGAAACCAAAGAACTCAATACTCCATACCTGGTATATTGCATTTCATTCAACATGAGTGGGCAAGGTTCGAGATGGAGAGGTCACAGTGGGAAGTTGATAGAGCCGAGCTACAGGTAAATATTGTCATAAAGATATAACTCTGTACTGTTCGCTATTTAATACCCCGCGTTTCGTTGTACTTGATTGAAGGTGCTCTTCATATGAAGGGAATGGCCGTAAAATATTTTGCGTCAAGATTCTGCAAATAAACTAGGCCTAGTGAGCTGGATGATGTTTAGGCCAGTGCACTTAATATAGAACGTATTGTCGTCTGTGTCAATATTGATTGGTTTATTATTGGTGTAAAACGTAGAGTGTATGCATATAACTTGTGATTTTTTATACAGGCCAGGATAGCTTTCCTTCAAGGTGAAAGAAAAGGACAAGAAAATTTAAAAAATGATTTAGTTCGGCGAATAAAAATGTTGGAGTATGCACTAAAGCAAGAAAGGTAAGTTCATTGGATTAATTTATATCTTCATATTTGTTTTAAGACTGTTCTTTAAGTGGAATGTTGGTTTGTTTGAATGTCATGCTGATCAAAGTCTTACTTGTAATGTTTACAAGTTTTGATCAAAGTACAGGAATTGAGCACGAGCTACTCACTTATAGTACTTTAAATCTATAGGGCAGATATTTATTTAGAAATATTTATTTTTTATTAATTTAATATGCTAATGTGATAGCATTGTGTATATGATGGTAATGTTGACAGATGACATGCATTCCATGATTGTTATGTTGAGCGTGGACAGTACAACGTGTTATGAAAACAAAGAACACTACAATAGATTTTAGTTCTCTTCACAGTGGTTCTGTATCTGAGAAGGTAATTGTTCATATACACATCGTATACATGACACAAGAACTCACTGTAACATGTGTTTACACAAGGAATGTAATATAATAACTTAATACATGTTTGTATACATAGAGGAGAACATAAGGATTTATAATTAAACTCTTCATTACAGAACTTTAATCATTCTGTAGTATAAATTTATTGACGAAGTAGAAGTGAGTCAAGAGGAAGTATTATAATGCCACCTTTTATTGTATTCTGTTTGTAGATGAGCATGTAATTTTGGGGTGGAGGTTATTATACATTTTATCCCTGCATAGTAGAATCCTTTATTAATAGATTAAGGTTTATATTCACATTGACTTATCGACAACTGAGTTTTATTGAAACATTTCCTGTGTTTTCAGTTATTTGTGTTGTTATAACCAGTAAGTACTCTGGCAAGAGGTAGTATGTGGAATTCTTTTAAAATGTTTTTTTTTGAGCACTTGCCATCATTATCTTCACTCCTTTTCACTCCTGAATGAAAACACATCTGTATATGTTAGTCTTATTGTTTGCGAATTATACAGATTGAAACAAAAACTTATTAAGAACATTTTTTAACTTTTTCTGTATTAGTGGCTATTTGTCCAACCTGCATGCAATGGCTTTCAGAGTTACCAGAGTGACATAACCTAACAAGTAGACTTTAACATGACCTCTGTCATGTAGTGGCATTTAGCGCACTTCCAGTTGTAATGGTCGTAGTGCCGTAGCGTAGCCACCAGAACCCAATTTTTCACAGCGTCTGCTTTGAAGGTGATGTTGGCGTTGAGGTATCAGGTTTTATATTTTATGTCCTACGCTACATTTTTTACATAACACGTGTAAAGTGGTGATGAAAATTAAGTTTTTCTTTTTTGAGTAAACAAATTTGTAAATGTTTACAAATCTTATTGTGATATTTAAGTTTTAAGACATTGAATCCCATTCATAATTTTTACAAGCATTCTGGGATATTGGTTGTGCTGCTTAGTAGTTTATGTTAAGATATTCTTATGGAGAATAGATGGAACAGTTTCTTCATAATAACAAAAACATTAAAGGAATTACATAAACCTTTCATTTGAGATTCATTACAACTTAATTATACAGAAAGAAAATATTACCTAAATCAAAATCATATTTACAGATGTTCTTCTATGTTTTAGAGCAAAATATCACAAGCTAAAATATGGGACTGAGTTACAGCAGGGTGACATGAAACCACCAATTTTTGATGAGCCAGGAGGGCCAGAAGCTCCAGTAGATGGAGAAGCGCCGTTTACTTCTGTTAGTAATGTAAGCTGGCGGCAAGGACGGCAGCTTCTCAGGCAGTAAGTTAATGTTATGTTAATATGTCATGTTGTAACGTGGATTTACCATTTCAGCAGACAGATAAAACATGATGGCATTAAGGGGAAATTTTAATATTTCTGTTTTGGAAGACATTTCCCGGGTTTAAAACCCTTTTTCAGATTTGTGGCCAAATGGCGTACCAGCACGAGATTACTGTAGTGTGGTTGGTAGTACATGATTCTACACAGTGTTAGTGATTCATTGAATATTAATTACTTATTTTCTAAGTTTTACTTTGACTTGACAGTGTAATGGGACAATCTAGAATGGCAACTTCTCTTGGTAAAAGCTGAACTTCTCTGAACATTTCTATTTATGGGTAAACATGTTAAATTTTAAGCTATATTAAATTCAATATTGGTAAGCCCCATTTTCAGTGAAACGTCTTGTAATAAATGGTTTGACGAGAGATGAAGAGGTATAAATACCGTTTTGCGCATTGTTTAAATCGATGTGCTTTTTACAGGTATCTTCAAGAAATTGGTTATACTGACACAATAATAGACGTACGTTCAAATCGTGTTCGCTCATTACTTGGTCTTAACAATAATGCGGAAAGTGAGGAGAATCTAAATAATGCTCCAGTTGTAGCGGCGCTCAATGGAAATGAATCCTCCAATAAGCGGGCTAGTGAAAATCAGGGTCGCAGGACACCCGCCAAAAAGGTATGAACTAATATCATTGTCATCTTTTATTACCGTCATTATTAGATTATTTTAGCCATTATTCTACTGTTGTAGTAACAATAGAATGTTTCTATTTAATATTAAGAAATCAGCAAAAGGGATGAATCCAAGACGAGGACATGTAGTGAGGACTGACTGTGTAACAGTACAAAGAAAGTTGGTCAAATTAAGGTTCAGAAGTGTGTTAAGAGTAGTATTACTTTGATGATATAAAAAATTAAGATCTCGGATATCAAGCAATCAAATCGTTTATTAACCTGAGCTAAGACTGTGTCCACCTTGGTGCTATTCTCTTGCCACGTCGACTTTATTATCGTAACTAGAGACCTGCCCTCCCCTTCCCTATTAGCTTACTAATTTTATTCTCCCATTTTATATAAATTTATACAAGTATTTCCAGTGCGCTTTAATTCTACAACGTAAATAGAATTTGTTATTCTCTTATAAGTTACTCTTTTGTTAACAATAAATTATTTTCTGCCCCAAAATTGTGGAGCGATGATGTACAGGAAAGTAGGGGTATCGATAATGAGTATTTAACAGAGGATAGATGTGGGCGGAGGAAGATTTTTCACAATACGACCGTTCCGGCAGAAATGCCGATTGACGGTGGTGGTGGTGGTGTACCTGTTCTGTTTTCATTTTAGGCCCAGCCATCATCTTTAGCTGAAGCAATGATTTTAGACACAGAAGCTGCAGTTATAGCAAACTTTGATTTCTTGTCCCAAACTGATGTGGACATGGATGATGATGATGATATGAGTGATGATCTGGAGCCACCTGATGACGATGACCAGGATGATGTTAAGACAGCCAAGCGCAAGGGAAAGGTAACTCTGAGAATGCGTTTATCGTGATTAATTTTAGATCTATGAACACAGTAGATCATGGGGAATGCCAGTTCACTTTGGTGAACCGAGGAAGTTCTTGAGGCAGCAAAGCTCTTATTTTTTTTTTTTTACAAGACACCCAGTTTGAATCTCAGTTAGCTATCCTGATGGATTTTTCATGGTTTTCCTCAGTGTCTACGGTCGAATGATGGGTTAGTACCTACGTAGGCTATAATTGTCTCCTAAATTCTCATTTTATCCATTTTTATCATATTTGACTCTGCGTAATGTGTTTGCGTTTGGAACAGCATTGTTAAGTAACCCGAGAATCATTTTGTTCAAACCAGATGTTTGAATTTTAATATTATGTTGGTTGTGTGACATGAATTTCAAGGAAAGTGAAAGTTCTTGTACTAATTTAGTGAAGGTTAGATTTGTAAAAGGTTTAAAGTGGAAAGACGTGTTTCCGAACTTACTACAGTATTTTCAATGTGATCCAAATTGGACATTTAGTTCAGGCTTCCTTCGGCAGCAGCAAACTTGCTGACATATTGTGGCTCCAAGTACTGCTTGGGTGTAAATGATATTTGTGTTAAGTAAACTGAACTATCTGAGACCAACGTAGGGCTCTGTCAGAGATGAAGCCCTGAAACTAGAGTCACATGAGCTGTAGCATGCACATTAAACGTTTAAGTATGCAGCATTCATAACAACAGAAGTTGTCACCTCGTGCAGGAAAAACACATGTGATAATCATTTCTGTGCGTTATTTAGTTACTGATGTGTCGCACAATAATATATATGGTCCTTAGAACACGTGATACTGGAAGTGACTGTGTAAATTTCTTCAGGGTCTGATGTTGAATGAAGGCTTAGCAGATGATGTCGATGCTGAAGCTGAAGAAGTCCTTAATGAGTTGAACCTTCTGACTGAGACGGAAGATTCTGGTACTGATATACATTCACAAGGAGATCCGGCCGATTGGGGTAGGAACTTACACGAGACTGCATTACCTTGTATCTAAATTAATTTAAGGATTTATTCTAAAACTAACTCTTTAATGTATTGAAACTTGAAATTGTTTGAAATATCCACATAATGTTTTCTTGGAGTACAATTAATTTAAACATTACATTTAGCAAAACCATAAGGAAGTAGAGCCGTCCCGCTACGTGCCATGTAGGCGCTTGAGGTATAGTCCCTACTCTTTCTTGACCTCAGCACTAGATGGGGTTGATTGGTTAGCGTCAAGCCCCCCTTGGGAGGACCCCTGATACCCACTGAATAGATGGCTGGGTGGGCTCCAGAGCCACTCTCGATATAGAGGCCAAAAGAAACATCCCTTGCTCGTGCTGGGGATTGATTTTATTCTATGTTCATATTTTGTTAAGCATGCGAAGTTTCGTTCAGATACAGTTTATTCATGTGCAAGGCTGTTTTGTTTGTTTGTTTATAATAATTTCATTATTTGTAACAGGTAGTACGGGTATGGGGTTCCAGACTGGTGCGGGCCATCGTCGACAGATGGGACCAGGTGACCTAGGAGATGAGGAAGTTCTAGATTCATCTCTTGGCTTAGGTGAACTTGCACAGCTCACAGTCAACAATGAAGCAGAGGCTGCGTATGATGTAAGATGTAACTCTGAATGTTCATGTATGTGGGCTGAGCCATGACATGGTAGTGTACGCTCGTTAATTAATGTGTCATTATACCATAGATTCGTACGTATGTGTATTATTACTGTTATAAAGTGTCATCGTGTGTGCTTTATTCTGAAATGTATTCTTCGTAAAAATGTGCTGTGAGCTGGCATACTCAGATGTGCTTATATTAATTAGATTTTAAATTTTAATTGAGCTGTTAGTATCTACAGTAGGGACTTTAGCCTGGTTTGGTACAGGTTAACTGTAGAGTAAAACTTGTTTTAAAAAGTTTACCCCAGGAACGACAGTTCCATATGAACAGGTCCCAGTCCGAGAAAAGGATGGAAGGATCCTGTTCATATGGACCTGTCGTCAGACAGAACTCTAAAAAAGAAAAAAATATGTAGTTGTGTACGAAGAATGTTGAAATGTTTCCTGTCTCTTCGTCTTTCAGATTGCAACCACAAAAGAGTCGTATAGAAAGACGTGGAATGCGAAGTACACACTTCGCAGTCATTTTGATGGAGTGCGAGCCCTCGCGTTTCATCCTGTGGAGTCTGTTCTCATTACAGCAAGCGAAGATCACACACTAAAACTGTGGAATCTTCAGAAGACAGTACCTGCCAAAAAGTGAGTACTTGTTCGTAACGCTTTGCGGAGCGATGTTTAAAGGCCAGTCGGAGCGAGTATTTTTTTACTCTTATAGTAAAATCCCATTACTTATACTGCTTCTAGTAAGATGTTAAAATAATTTTGCGCTGCAGTGGTTCGCCTTGTTCGACAGTAGTTTAGTTCCTTAATGTACTTCAGTTTTGCAACTTTACAGTCAGAAGTTGTTTCAGTATTACTTGTGTCACTCTTATGATTAAATATGGAAAGAGCAGTAGTATTACTGTCATCAGAGTACGTTTTGTCAGATTTTAATGTTGCTGTTCTGTCACTCATGTGGAACAGTAGAGCCCACTTCCTTTGCGCAGTCTTCGTGCACTGGTTTGTTTCTCAGCGTGTCATAATTCATGTCAGTCACATAATTCAAATATAATGAAGTGCAAGAGAGGGCTAAAGCGAGAAAGAAATTGAGAATTTATTGTAATTAGTCTGTAATAGATACGTGTTATGTTCCTTCTAAACGTTGTGTTGTCGTAAGTAATTTTGATTAACCATTACTGTTATTTTCATCAATGTTTGAGTCACTGCAGTTGATTTCTCATTAACTTTACTCACATGCAAGTTTTGTTGTTTAGATTTTTTCATCCTGGCTTCACATGATTTAAGCTATGATGGGAAATATTGAAACCACTAAGAGCCCATAATATCTATGAGATCTTAGTCGATAAAACAGTGGGTATCCAGAGGTTTTAAAAATTACAGAAATATAATGTATATATCAGGATGCTGTTCTGCCACCTGTTAAGTTGTTTCTGTGCAGGTCAGCTTCATTAGACGTGGAGCCACTGTACACATTCCGGTGTCACACCGGACCTGTGTTGTGTTTGGCAATGAGTGCTACAGGAGAACAGTGCTACAGTGGCGGTTTGGACGGTGCCATCCACTGCTGGAACCTACCTTGCGCCAATATAGATCCGTACGATTCATTTGGTATGTTTGTAATGTTAAATCTTTAAAGAAAAGTTTGTTTTTCAAAATCCTCTACTTACGTGTGATTCAAAAATTTGGGCTTTGAGATGTGCTGGCAGGGACATAGTTGTTTTGGTGTCGAGTTCGGCAGTCGTTGCTCACAGACAATTCTGATTTGTTGGCATGATTTGTGAAGGTCAGATTTTGGTGAACACGTGAAAATTGTTGTAAGTTACGGTACATTTCATAACTCGTTCATCATCTTGTCTTCTGCTTGTGGTAATTACTCAGCATCTGCTGTGTAGTAACAACTCCTCTCTCTGTTTAGATCCCGGAGTGCTAACAGGAAGCATGGAGGGGCATACAGATGCTGTTTGGGGACTCAGTATACACAGCCAGCGTCTGCAACTACTTTCGTGCTCGGCTGACTGCACGGTTAAACTCTGGTCACCAACTAGCAAAGTTCCACTTGTCTCCACATACGTTTCTGAACAAGGTACATCGTGAAATTAACAACTCTTTGCCTCGTGCGATAAATGTCATGTCATTCATGTTGTTATATTTTTGCATTTTTTATTGTTTCTCTCAGCTTTATCGTAATCATCCGATATAACTTTAGGTTGAATAGTCTCTAAAAGGTTTATGAAAATCAAGGATGAGCCGAGTAGCGCATGTGGTGCACTTGAGAAAATAGAAATACGTACATAATTTGGATTGAGAAGTCTGTTGAGTGGATGCAGGTGTGAGGATAGTATTAAAGTGTGTTGTGTGGAAATGGGCATGGAGTGAATTCATCTGTCAGGACACAGACCAGTGACGGGAACATGTGAACACAGTAATGAACCTTGAGGTGGTGAGTTCCACATCGACCTGAGTGTACTGTTAGCTTCTCAAGGGTCTTTATGTTCTTTGGAGTTGGTTAGGATTTATAGATCAGCGAAGCTTGATCTGTATTCGGACTGTGTGGTATCAAATGAGAGAGTTGGCGGTATATAATTTCTTAATTAACGTGGTTTTAACTTTTGCGTAGATGGAGCCCCAACTTCAGTGGACTTCATCCGAGATGAACCAAATCGTATGGTGGCAGCATATAATTCTGCCCATTGTATTGTCTACGACTTGGAATCTGGGAAACCTGTTGTACGGCTTGAAACAGCTCTGGTAACAAAATCTTCTTCTTCTTCTTAGACCTACAAGGCATAATAAATTGATTACTTCAGATGGTATCTGGCAAGGATAATGGTTTATACTTACTTAGGAACTGGAGTGGGCCCAGTTTGCCTTTTTATTATGTCCAAGAAAGAATGACCACAGGTTAAGAATATTTTTATGGATATCAATGCAAGCTTCAGGATTGCAGTGAGAGAAAATGAGATTTTTTTGGCCACCCTGCTCATGCACTGGAACCTTCAGTTTCACCGTTATTCATTTTGTTCAGGAGATGGACAACAATGTAATGGGTCGGCAGATCAACTGCGTGGTGGCACATCCGACCTTGCCACTCACCATTACAGCGCACGAAGACAGGCACATCCGATTCTTTGACAATACAACAGGAAAATTGGTTCATTCAATGGTGGCACATCTTGATTCAGTTACCAGTCTGGCTGTTGACCCCAATGGGCTGTATCTACTTTCAGGGAGTGAGTATTAATTATTGTCGCACTAAATTCTGTATTTTACGTATAATGTATAAGATTTGAGGTTTTCAGAGCGGTGAGTATGAAGATTTCTGTCTTCTGGGTTGTTGCGCTGTGTAGTCTGGTCGATGTTAACCAACGTTTCAGAAGTCTTCCTGCCTCCGTCATCAGGGCGATGGATATGATATGTTTCTTACCTTAAAGAGACTGATACTCTCTAGATGCAAACACAGCATCCTGGAATTGTATAATTGTGTGCATTGCAGGTCATGATTGTAGCATTCGCTTGTGGAATCTGGACAACAAAACATGCGTCCAAGAGATCACTGCCCATCGTAAAAAATTTGATGAGAGTATCTTCGACGTGGCGTTCCACCCTTCGCGGCCATACATCGCGAGCGCCGGTGCCGACGGCCTCGCCAAGGTGTTCGTGTGAGATCGCCGGGGCAGAGGAAGCGAAGCGTGAATATACAGAGAACAGCGGCGGTGAGACTGGGGGAAGTGTTGCCACCATTATAGACAGTTTACGTTGACAGTGGTGAATCTCATAATGTTGAACAGCCATGGCTGCTTGTAATGGAAGTTGTTAATTGCACTTGGTGAGGGTCATTTAAGTCAAATAGGGGATGCCAGTCAGATGTGTTCTTTCATTACATTCTTCCCTCAAGCAGAAAGGTCTCTGTGACATTGCTTCGCCTGTAACGCTATTCCCTATTCATCTTGCAAGGCTGAGTCAGACTGTACCATGTACGTCGGCAGTTTAGGAGAGGGGCATCAGTCAAGTAGTGATGATGTACTGACAAAACATCACAGCTTTCTCAGTTTTGTCAGTCGGTTCTCTGGAGTACAATCATCGAATGGTTCAGATTTCAGTATCTTGTAGTCTGGGTTGTACAGTGGATGGAATGTACGATCTGTAGACTTAAGAGAAACTGAAAGAGACTTCTCCTGCATATGTAAAAGTTGCATGCACTTAATTTAATATTAGTAAATAGTAAGATAAAAAATTGTATCTTTTGCATGCTGCGTTGATGTGACCGGGGGGGGGGGGGGGGGGGGGTATGGACGCTGCATATTGTTGTTGACATCGATGACTGACGGTAGCTTTAAAAGATTTGTATGAATGAAAATTGCATGCAGCTTGTATGGGAGTGTGCTTGCAGGTATGTTATTGAGGTGCAGTAACATTGCACCATTAAATTTTAACATGAGGTAATGAGAATATACATATAATATTATACTGTATCCAGATCAGTCACGTGGGTTGTGCCGTCTGACGTGGTTTTAATAGTCATTTACACAGCAAAGCCTAAGAGGTCTTATGTATGATGTTTTATTTACTATGTAGAGTTGTCCTACCATATCTTGATGAAGTCTCGGCTGTGAAGAGCGACATTTACATAAATTACGAATGTAGCTTTGATTTTCAGAATACTTATTGCTGTCGATGAATTTTTAAGGTAATAGTGCTGTTATACAGGAACTGGTCTGAGATGTTTCTTGCATCACACCTCCGGTATTGAAAAATTTAACGAGGGAAAGTGCCAATTAGTATGCTGGTTAGTATTACGCAATAATTTTGTTAAGATGGGTGTGGCATGCCCAATTTTTTTTTTTTTTTTTTTTTTAACTTGCTGTATTTTCTCCATACATTCAGGAAAATGCACAGAAAGAGATGCCGGTCTTCTTGCTTGAAATGCGTAACTTCACAGCATAATCATCATGACATCATTTTATGTTTTACTGTGTAATTGGCCATTTTGGAGAGTTTTACTCTTGAGTCGGATGGTTTCCATCCTCTGCAATACCAAATCCCAAGATATCTGTAGGTTCAGGTATGGTATAGAGGTCTGAAATGTCATTGTACATGTTAACTTATATGTAACTTTTTTTGTATTGCAGTGGGCTGACTAGCGCGTCATGGGCAGAGTCGGCTCAGTATTATTAGAGACAGAGAGTAAAGTAAACCAAATGCGTGTCTAACTGTAAAATATTGTATTTAAAGTAGAACTACTATGTAGCTCCAGAAACATATAATTACAAATTCATTTTTATGAACTTTGGTAATGGTTCAGAGCAGTCACTGTTCAGAACTGGATGATCGTACATACGATTTATGTTTATGCGTAATTGTAGCTAGAGGTTTTTTTTTTTTTGTAAATGTTTAATATTTCGCCTTATTAAAGTAAGCAACTTCTTGATTTCCAAATAATGTTATGTTATTAAAGTCCATCGATAAAATGAAATGTTCATTCAATTCTCATCTTGTTGATTTTACATTACACAGTTTTTTGTTTGTGTGTGCAAGTGAAGGAACAGTGGGATTTAATTCTTCTGTTAGGGAGTAGGTGTAGTGTCTGTCTTGTCATTGGTTGGTACAAGGCACTTGTCATGCAATAGGCCCACTTAGGTAGCCTTTAGTTGAAAAATATGAGATTATGAGTAAATGTGAGTGTTGTCCAAGTGTATAAAAAATATATTATTTTTTCTGCATGACTGACCAAAGCCATCAATAAACCTTCAGTTAATTATTCCTCTACAAAATTTAAAAAAAAAAATCTTGTCTTATAAGAATATAGAATAGTTGAAGGAACAGTGATGGAAGGATATTTGATGTCTGTACGAGGTTCTTTTCCATAGCTTGCTCTCTCAGGACTTCCAGTGGGGTCTTAATGTATGAAACTATTTGAGGACCATTTTCCTACCCTCCTGAAGCCTATTGTGGTGATGGAATCTTGTTTAATTATGTACGTACAGTCCACGCAACCGCAACACTTTTAATAAGCTCGAAAAGGCCGCTTGTAAATGCCCTTAATTTTAATGAAATGTCACATGTGAATTGGTAATAAATGCAAATACAAATGTGTATTAATTATAAAAGTAATTTGCACAAGTTCCTCCCATATTCATTTTTGCAACACTGTTTAGGATTGTGCCTGTACATTCTGGCATCTAACTATAAATAAATAACACTGGCCTTTTTTTCAGTTCTTGTTAATAAAGTTGATAATCAAGTAGCAAATCTGGTGAATTTTTTGCACAGGGAAGTCAGTGTAGATTATAATCTGTGACTGTCAGTAAGGAAGGAATGGCATATGTGCTAATTTTGTCGTCAGCAAATGAGATTTTGGCTAGCAGTGATTATTGCTTTTGTCTATATTGACATCCGGAGCCACCTGATAATTGAATGGTATGTCATCATTTTTTTTAGTAACATTTATTCATACTCTTTATTTCCACTCTTGAGTATCTAAAGTGTGAATATTCAAAGAAAAATACTTAACATATTCTCTTTTTTCTACAGGTACCACTAATTGCTGATTATTTTTGTCTGTTACATAATGAGATTTAATAAGCTGTCTCAGAATGAAATAAGTAGTATTTTGTGTCTGTTTGAAAACAATAGAGAAGCCAAGAATTTAACTCTCTAAAAAGTACAACGTTGCCAGGACATTGCTGGAGCAGTGAGAATGCTTGGAAGCATTTCCTCTTGGTAAGTATAATTTTTCATGTAAATTTGCATCAGGCAGGAGAGTGAAGAAAAATTATATTACATCTGCAAATACTTAGATTTAGTACGACTGTAAACACAAAGCTGTACGGAATGTGGTGAAATACTGTTGCCAGTTTCAGGCACATGAGACAAAATGAGAATGAATAAACTAATTTATATTGATAATATTTTTAATGCCATTTCCCTGTATGTTTTGAATTTTTATCACTTATTCCATGTCCTATTTTTCATCATCATTCTAACTTTTGGATCCATAGACTACATACATATACATGTATATGTATGTGTCCATGTTTGTGGATTTCCTCTCCTTTTCAGGCAAGTGGATCATAACACTAATTGCAAAGAACTTCCATAATGGGACTTCTTGACTATAAAAGTGGTCCAAACAATGTGGAATATATTTGATGATCTGTTAAAGTTAGGTTAGGTTATAAATTAAGAATTTACTCTGTAGTATGAATTCAAATATAGTTCATAAAAAAAAGTTTGAATCTTCATAAGAATAAGAATTCACAGTACATGCAGAGGTGGTATGTTGTATATTTATCTCTAGTTTATTTAATTATGCTGTATCAGCTGAAATGTATTTAGTACATGATGTGATGATTTTTCAGTGACTGAATGCAATAAAATCCTCTTGGGTGATTAGCTGCGTAAAAATGGACGTTGGACTGTGGTCCCACTTTGACATGGCTTGTAGCCCAAGAGGATTTTGTTGCAAGTTATTTCATGTTTTGAGAAGGAAGAAACCAAAGCAGAGTGATGGAGTCTTGTGAACATGGTAAGGAACATTGGATCCCATAAAAGGCAGGGAAATTTCTTGACTGAACAACTGTCAGCTTCTCGGGGACTCTGGTTCCTGAAGTTAGTTAATTTATATACCATCTGTTTCTGAAATTTGTTTCTTCCGAAGTGTTTGGAATT
Organism: Zootermopsis nevadensis; assembly: GCF_977971745.1. Classification (NCBI taxonomy): domain Eukaryota; kingdom Metazoa; phylum Arthropoda; class Insecta; order Blattodea; family Termopsidae; genus Zootermopsis; species Zootermopsis nevadensis. Next base: position 2,217,986 of record NW_028259163.1, read on the forward strand.
TCATTTCAGTGTCTTGAGACCAACAACAATTGTGAGGGCTCAAAAAAGTGGAGCTAGAAGGCTTCTGCTGATACGAGAGGGAGGAAATTTTGCTGTTAACACTGGTCACTGCTGTCATTTAGCAAAATGAGGTTAGTTAAATTCCATGTTCCTTTCTGCCAATATTGTTTATTTGTTTACAACAAACTTTGAAACTTGTAGAAATACTATCAACCCAATTTTTCATAGCTCACAATGAAGGGACAGAAGAGAGGATATGAAAAGAAATTAGGTTATGGAATTGTAGATTTGCGGAGCTTGAGTATTTGTTTCATTGTATTTTATTTAACTGTGCTGTCAGTGGGGATGCTATCTGGTTTCATAAGCTTTCCTGTAAAATGGAAATATTGTGATGATGTGTGGAAATCCTTGACACTTGCAAACCAAAAAAAGGACTGGTAACCAACATTCTACTATGAATTCTGTCGTGACATCTTGGATGACCAAAAATAAACTAAACAAAGCCATACATCATATAACAAACAGTATAAAATTGTACACAAATCTTTATTGACATAATACAAGCAATCAAAAAAGAGGACAACACAAAAATGTATTTGAACACTGTGAATGACTTTGCATAGCATTTTTATACCAAATATTAAATGTTTACAGTAGATATAGTATAATTCATAGCTTATATATGACTTAATAAGAGATAAGAGGACAGAAAACTTAATTTAAATCATGAAACTGATTACAGCTGGATTAGACAACCATGATACTTGGCAGATGACTCAATTAAAAAGAGACATTAAACGTGAAGTGGCAATGTTTCTAGTTGACACATGGTGATTTATCACGTAGGGAATAATCATAAATGGTGTCTTGTTTCAATAAACATACAAGATGTCAAATATCTACTATCATATACAAAATAAAGCTACATACAAAGTGTTCCGAACATCCTCATCCATCCGTTTGTTTGGGAGTATAATCTGGTACTTGCTGGTGTGGCAGACGTCCTAATTATAACTCATCCGAGTTGAATACAGGAGGATCTAAGTGTCATGAAGATCAACGCAACTAAATTTAATATTTTTGAGAGAGTGTGTGACTGCAACTTCTGAGTTTTCAGAAATAGATGTATAAAATGAGGATGTTCGGAGAATATCACACATGGCGTGGTATTAATGATTAAAAATGAAACTTGTAAGTTTAAATCAGAAAGTTAGGTCATCTCAGACATACTGTTAGGCCTTCTGTTTCAAAATTTTACAGTGAATAATGATTTTGGTTTCATCTTACTCATCAAAGTACAACTTAACAATGTATGGTTCTAGACTAGATCATTCATACATTATGACTAATACTTATCAACTATGGAAACCAAGATCTCACAGTTAATCTGCAGAAATACATTTTGAGTCTTGTACATGAGCTCATCTGAAAAGTGGTGTTGGGTTAGTTCTATGTGCTGTGCAGTTTGATCCAATCAACATACATAATCATTCTTCACATGTACCTTTACTCTGAGACTAGCCAAGTGTCGAGAGATTCTTTTGATGCCTACAAAGTAGAATGTTCTGGAATATGTTACAGATTACATCACTATTTCTGTATATATCACCAAGTAGTACTGCACAGGTCTTCAGGTTCTCAGAGCAGTGATTATGAACATGACGGCCCCCTTCCAGTTTCTCCCCTCGATCAAATGTGATGCTGACATATGCCACTAAGTTCTTGGTTAACTTCTGCTGTTAGACATCCGACAGTATGTTTGCGTGTTTATTTAAAATTATTCTGCCATAACTCACTTGATGGTACATAACCTCAACAGTTGATAACCTAATAAAATAACTGAACATCTAACTCTATAGAACCAAATTATGACTAGACTTCATTTCCAGTTCTCTGATGATCTGAATTTGTCTTAAGAATTCAAATGCCGTACTGCAGTCCCATCATTTGATTCACTTGCTGTTGTGAAGAATCAATTTCAGGTGGTCTTTAGATAAAATCAAATCAGTAATAGATACTTGAAATGTTGCTGATATTTTCTAAAATATTAATTTAAAAAACATATTCTGAAAGTCAGTTTTAATGTACGCACATGTACTGTACTTTGATATTATGCCCATAATTCACTGTAATTTAAAACTCAACACATATCTGTAACAAATTTATGAGGTTCCACACCAATAGTTATTCATTATACATTAATTTCACATATACATGTCTGTACAAACTTGCATAATTATTGTCAATGTATTTCTTATTAACTCACTTTTGTAACTACTTTTACTATATCCTATTATGGGTCTTGCTGTATTCACGTCAGTTTCTATCGTACAGTCTTCATGCCGACCTCTTAGTCTGTCCCCGCTACTTCAAAATACAAACACAATATAAAGACGGCTGTCTTCTTAGTTGTAGCGCTGCGTAGTCTGGTAGAAGTTTACTGACGTTTCAGAGGTGCTTGCAACCCTGATGACAGAGGCATCAAGCACCTCTGAAACGTCTGTAAATTTCTACCAGACTACGCCGCGCTACAACTAAGAAGACAGCCGTCTTTATACTTACCGCTGTGAGAACCTGAAATCTCACTTCCTAACTTCTGTCTGCATAGTTTCCAGAAGATCTTCAATCAAATCCCAAAGCGTCTGTTCTCACTGTGACTTGCTAATAATTTATTTCAGCCATTCCGGGAAAGCAAAGTTAATCCACACGGCAAATCTTTTACTGACAAGCTGATGGCTGTTTGGCCTTCTACGGAACCAAGAGGATCCACTCACCCCTATCCAGTACTTGAAAGCAAAGTTCTCAGAAGATTCTTAAACGTACAAGAGATGAAGGTACATGATTGACAGGTAACTCAGTATTTTTAGATTGGTGAAGTGATGGGTTAGACATGTAGCTGTTGTAAAGCAGCCACTTGCAAGACCAAGGAGATGGGAGGTTAGATTTGTGGTTGAAATCGACACTTACAGAGCAAATAAAGCACACGTAATAGGATTGTAGAAAAAAACTCAATGAAGCTAGATTATAATTACAATTCAACATAATGTATAAAGAATGGGTATAGTGATTAAGAGGCAGAGGAATGTTTTGTGCACTCATGAAACACTTTTTAGCCTACATTCCCTATTTCAGCGGAAGAGACAGATCATCGTGTCTGTTCACATGTCTGCTTCTCCCTGACGTCATATGATTCTAGTGATGGATTTTCGTGAAATTTTGAATGACAATAGATCATAAACATACGTACAAACATTTTTAAATGTTGACAATTACAATCATTGCAACCATTCAGAATTTTGAAGTTCGATACATTCATGGGAATCTATAATTAACACTCCGTATTGGATATCATCCCGAGTCAGTTTCATTCATACGTGGTATGCATGGGGCAGACACGAAATGTACATAATATTTTGGTTATGCAACCTGTTGGGTGATGGATAATATTTTAACAGATCTCAGAAAAATCGTCATCATACTTTCGCGTCTTAGGCCCAGTGAGCTGTTAGTCTCATCCTAGCATTTGCCTCTTCAAAATCTTCACCCATTTGGTTTTTAACAGAGAATTTGATGAGGATCCTATCTTAAGTTGTTTGAACTACGTAAGTATTTAATGTTTGGGGAAGACTGTAACATGGCATTAGTTAGTGGAGGGGTTAGGATACTTAACAGACAGGAAATAAACTTTGAAGACAGCAAAATGTTTCAATAAGGAGAAAATGTACCTTTGATATGTCTATAAAATGTAAATTCGCTGTTAAAGCACTGAACCGACAGGGCATATATTAAATGTATCACCTACTTCACATGTTTGGTATCATATATGAAAATAAATTATGCCAACTTTTCATTAAGTGCTTCCATCTAGGCTACTGGGAATTATAAATTAATAAATATAATTTGAGGTTCTCACAGTGGTGAGTATGAAGATGTCTGTCTTCTGGGTTGCAGCACAGTGTAGTCTGGTAGAAGCTTACCAGTGTTTAAGAGGTTCTTGCTGCCTCCATTGTCAGGGAAACAAGTTCATAATTAGATAGATTATTTGTTTATTTCTGTGCATAATGCCCAGCTAAAAACCAGCTGTCATGACACACATCCTCGTGTCTAATAAGTATTACAAGTGTATACAATTTGACTCCTTGTGAATTTATCATTGTCTTAATGTTGAAGATAGAATTGTGGAAAAATTACCTTCGAACTTTGTAGTGTGTAAGTCGGCTTATCTTCAGTTCCCTAAACTGTTAATTTTCCCTCAAGTCTAAAAATGAAAAATCTAACATGAAGTTACCACAGAAGAAGCTTGAATTAATATTATTAATTCCAGTTCTCAGCAATGCTAGAAATACAATTTTGATTAATACCATGTTTTTGCTGCATGAACACATTGCAATGAAGGTTCATATGAGAACTGGCCACCTCACTCATCAGTCATAAACATTTTTTTATAGAATTTTATTTCTACTGCTGCAATGTACCTTACTACTCCAGTCACATATTAGTGACAGTTACTGCTAATTTTAATTATAAAAGTGCAAAATTTCCGGGAACAAATTGTTAAGAACTGTTCTCAGCTCCAGCGAATATTTAAGACACCATAACCGACTCATATAACTTTGAAGCTGATAGTCACTCAGTTTATCAAGAAATTCCCTATTTCATATGGAACCCAAAGGTTCATTGCCATATTAATAAGAGCCTACTACTGGTCCCTATCCCAAAACAAATTAATCTAATCCATACCTCAGCATCTTATTTCTCCAGGATCCATTTTAATATTATCATCAATCTGTGCCCAGGTCTTCTGAGTGAGTCTTTACTTCAGGCCTTCCGTTAAAATTTAATATAAATTTCTCATCTCCCCATGCATTCTACATTCCCCCACCCATCTCATCCTCAATTTAATTGCTGTAATATAGTAGTTGTGCTCATAACACATGAAACATTATACCAAAACCTTGTCTTAATACAGAGAGGACCACATCAGAACATTTATGAATTAACAAACTCTTGCTTTAGGGTGGCACACGAGAATAGAATAAAGATCAATAAATGCTACATTAAAAAGACAGATCAGCCCAACCTAATATAGGCTAGTTTCTGTTTGTGAATATAAAAGTTTCAAGTACTTAGCGTCAATATTGTCATGGCTAAATTATTGTGATTGACACTCATAAAACGTGCTTGCGAAGCACAAAATATCTGGCCTGAAGTTAATTAAGCACAAATCTAAAATAAGGAGTTGTGAACTGCATCTGAATACTGTAAGCTGCAACTGAATTGTCACGCGTCCCTTACAAACAGCTTTAAAAAACATGACGGACAAAATTCATGCGAACATTTCAACAGCAGCTACTTGTCCTGTGTTTTTATTTTAGTGTACAGTTCGTACCCAGCTGGGCATACCTTGTCACAGAGAATTCAGAGTTCAAGAAGAGCTAATACAATTCAGATAGAGAAGTAATCTTTTTACGAAATGGAAGAACTTGATTAAATATAAAAACTGACTTCAGCTAATCATACGTGTAAAGAAACAATACTGATTAAATATACATACATAAAGAAAAGTGCATAAAAAAATATAAACTGAGGCTTGACGTTTCCAACAATTAGGTGTCTCTCTGAAATGCGATTGAAGCCACGCTAATGCTGCATAAACACATAATTATGACACCCAGAACAATGTATACAGATGTGATGAGCCAGAAGGCGAACAGGTACAATGTTTGATTACAGTACTTTCCCCGTGATGGGTCGTAGTTAGGTTCATATTCTTTGTACACCCAAACTGAACCTGGGAAGAACAGGAAATTTCATGTGTAAGAGTAAACAGTGTGGGATAATTGAAGTATGGTTGTTTCTTTGAACTCATAAGTTGCAAACATGAGTCCTCTTAAAAAAATGTTTAAAAGTTTACATGTAATTTTCAATACGCACATGCTGAATAAACAGTAACACAATATTCATTTTCTGCCAATACTTGGTTCAGTATGTCTGGAAGCAGAACGTGGATACTTACGGAACGTACGATGTTCTCATTGTATTCCCAAAAATAAGATTAATGGAATCTGGCGTAGAGTTCCAGGGGTTACGTAACTGGACCGTGTCATCCGATACAGCAGCGTAAAAATTTGGAATTCTAAGGTTTCTCAAACGTTTATGATGAAATTTTGCTGAAAACAACTTGCAGTACAAAGCCAGATGCCCTCTGTCTATGCTTTTTGGAACTAAAATTGGTTACTGTTAATGCGACCGTCTGATTAAACTGAAAGAAGTTTGGTATCTTATATTATTTAGTACTTATATATGTCTCGTGCACCTCTTACCTATAATGAACCACCCAAGCATAAAACAATTTATCAGCGTTTGCGTGGGTGACTGCCGAATTCGCTCTTCTTCCTGCTCTTCTTCGTGTTGTCTTACTCTTGCAGAAAGATGAAGCAGTTGCTTTAATACCCCAAAACCACCTGCAAGAAACTTAATAATTACCATTTAAAAGCTCCTTAACTAAAATTTCAAGTGAATTGTGATGGATGTCGGGATCGCGATGAATTGTGAAATGAACTTAAATGTGGGAGAACAAGGGGGACAAACCGTTAACGATTCAGTAATATCGGTGGGATCCATGCGTTACAAGTTGCTGCATAGGTAATTTATTTCATATAGTTTATTACGTATGACCATAAGTTAATCGTTAATGTGAGGTAACAAGAGTATTTTCTGCATCATATTTGCTTTGATGTTCATGTATTTATGATACAGGGTGATCCCTTTGTTAGTGTTATATAAAATAAGGGTTATACTATATTGATACAAACAGAAAAAATAAATTTCCGTAACTTTGGCATTTTCAAAATGACCAAAGCTATAAATTACTTACCTCCAACAAGCAGGTATATTGGAATATATTCACCTTGTGGACAGTCGTATAAGTAGATGGAACCAATGGCAATCATGCAAATGGGAATTACGATTGTCACGCCCAGGATAATTGTGCAACCGACTGGAAAGAGGAAACCAGAAAAAAGTAAGCTCATAGTATGAATTGCAAATTGTTCTTCACATACTATTAATATAAGGAGTAAACATACTTGTCCCTAAAAGTAAAATGATAACATTTTTCAAAAAGTCAAACATTCCCTTGGATGCTTTATGTGCCTCACGTACTCGTCCAAACAGCGAGTCATAAGAAGGCGGAGGTGCTGTAAAGAGAAAAACATAACACAATTAGAGGTAAAATCATGTCAAGGAATAAAGTAAAAAAAATCCTTTGAATTAACCTGCTGTATCCTTTATGGTCAAATCAAAGTGCCCTCATAAGAATATTTGGTACTTGTGGGTTATCGGGACACGTCGCTTTAAAAATAGGTTAGGTTCGGTTGTTATGAAACTATATTTCAGTGATAGAGTGAAATGGAGGTGCGGTAAACAATCTTGCAGAACAACAACCTAACCTAACCTATTTTTAAAGTGATGTGTCCCGATAACCCACAAGTACCGAATATTTGTAACCAATGTGTTTCATTTGACTTGTCATGCTTTGTTTCTTTTGGACAGTTCTAATAGAGGGGTGCATTCAAAAATGAAATTAAAAAGCAATGGCAATAAAGTGTTCCCATGTTTCAACCATTCTGAAAGGTACTGTATCAGACAAGGCTTTCTTTAAATATACTCTGATTAAACTGATTATTGTTCTGGGTGTTCCAAATTCAAGTACAACGTTGAACAATATTTTGTCCTCTGTAAAACAGTCTGATCGGCATAACTGACATGCAACTGTTTTACACTAATCTGCCCCAAAAGACGAAACAATCCACATTATCCGTGTGACTGACTATACATGATAAGTCAGTGCAGTGATAAAAAAATTAAAATTCACAGGATTTACAAGAACATAAATTACTAAGCACTGGCCATTACAACCTACCATTAGGATCAATAGCTTCTTCATAAGATGGTGGTGCCCCTCGATCTGAAGACATGTGAGCAAGAACAGTGCTTGGGATATTGTGATAAAATGGAGGGGGTATGTTGCCTTGTGACTGCACTTGATACTGGTGTTGCAAAATTGGCTGTGAGACAGCTCCTGGATTTTGACGGCCAGTATCCTACAAACATACCACAACTAACATAATTACATGACAGTGTAAATGTTAATATTGCTGTGATTTGCAAATGTTCAGTCCATACAGACATAAGCTCTCCGAGTTATCTTAACCGTTAAACACTCTTGATAAAGAATTTCCCAAGCCTTGTTATATCCAGAACCAAATTTTGGTTTCTTGTCAAGGACCTGCTTGAAATGTTCTGTTGGGCCTGTCTCAATATTTCAGGATATTTGTGGCTTATGTGTTATTATTGTCTGTCATAAAGTGGACAATACACATCAGTCATAATATTAATATCAAAGAACTAAAAGTTGTTTATATTGACGTAAATGTGTACATAACCAAACAATTTAAACTGTTTGATATTCTTTACGAATTCACCATTACTTTAATATATAACTCCGTTCTATAATTAGCGCTTTTATGTTACGTCATAAGTCACACTTCTGTGTAACTTATGTCAAATATGTAAAACTACTCACTTGTTGATGGTATAGACTTTCATACGTCGTCTCCTCAGCAGCCATATTCTCATATCGTTTATGGATGTCACAGATTATCTTTACGACATGAGCTACATTTATTTTGGTATGCCTGGTTACTTGTGTTTTGAAATACTGTGCCATGTCTGATTATTAATAATAGCTAATATGGCTGAACGTTTGTCAGCTGTGGGACAGTTAGGAAAGAATTAAGAATAATAATGGCTGGTGAAATAGACCATTTTAATTCTTACACCTTTACTCGACCGGTTAAATCGAATAATAAAGTGAATGTAAGTACAGAGTTGGACAGACGACAGCTATGGTAGCGCAAATAGACATGATAAGCATGTATAGAAAACATTGTTTTTCTTACGACAGGTACTTGAATGTCGTGTATGTGAAGATGTATTTGGGCTTCAAGGCGATAAAGTACCTCGCCTTTTATACTGTGGCCATACAGTGTGCCATGCGTGTCTGCTTCGTCTTCCATTGAGAGACAATGCTGTACAATGCCCTTTCGACAGACAACCCACACCAGTTGGTAGGTTACTAAAAAAATGTATTATAATCACATATTGCCTACATTTAGGTATGAGAAAAAATGCATACAGTCTGCAGTCTGTTAGGATTTACTTACCTTATAGTAGAGATGCTAAATTTGATGTAAATTTGTAGAGCCAAAAACTAGTATCCAGCATCACAGCAGTCATATTATGTAACAAGTCTTAGAAGGTGTAATCCCCACCCGATGACACCGATTTTTAACATGTGTTCTTGGCAGACTTTGAATTCTGAATGCTCCTTGCTGTTGTAAAAATGTACCATAGCTTTACCTAAGTTTCCTGTGTTTTGTTCCTGTTGGTGATTTACACCATTAAAGAGTCTCCTTCAACATGTCCCAGAGGAGCTTTTTACTTTCCTGGAAGAAAAATCTCTCCACATATGCAGCTTGAGAATATCCTGCCCTAAACAGTATGTATCAATTGAATAAAAATTTTCTTGGATATTATCCATCGTCTAGTAAATATAAAACGTAAAACGACGTTTCGGAGATGGGACTCTATCTCTGTCTTCAGGTTCCTACACAGTTGGGCCCACTAGATAGAGCTAATCCCTATCTCCGGACAAATGTATGTATCAAACTAACCAACTCCATGGACCACGATCTTAATAGTGTGCTTATCTAGGGAAGAAAAGTCCCTTCTTTTATGAACCCAAAGGTTTGTTATTATGTTTACAAGATTCTACCTCCAGTCCCTGTCCTGAGCCAAATGATGAATCAAATCCACGACCATTCTATTTCCCTAATATCAATTTTTGGTATGTAACATGCGGTTTAATTTTATTTTTGTACATTTTTATGAAATTAGGAAATTCAGGTGTTTTGGGGTTGAAAAAGAATTTTGCCCTATTGGAACTCTTGGAAAGACTTCAGTATACTCATGAAAGAGCGGCCCATTTCTACACCGCAGATTTATTGGAAAAAGAACGCCAGGTAAGCTTACTGTAAATGTAGGCTTTGTCATTTGTGAAACAATGTTTACTTTTTCTGTACTTTCCAATTCTAAGACTAGACACGGCATAATATGTGCGGCACAGAAGCATTGTTATAAATTAAACTGGTATGACCAAGTTTTAAGTCAAATCTAAAGAAGTTGGTTTACTTTTAATTTTCTAGACTGTAAGCATTTTACCATTTTAAGTGACAAAACAAAGTCTATAAAAGTGACACTTATGAAAGAACATTTTTTTATACATTGGCTAGTGAAGTGTGTTTGATTGCTTAGTTAAAAATATTCATGATAGAGGTCCATTTCTTTTCAGTGGGAATTTATTTCCATAAATGGTTCTGTCATTGTTATAGTGTGTCCTTGGTAGATTTTAATCTGCGCTTTTATTTGACTTTGGTTGAATATTTTAATGCAATTTCTGCTCAACTTACCAGACAAGTATCTTCCATTTTATTTCTTTAATCTTCTGGTCTGTGTTTTCAAGTATTCTAAATTAATAACAGTATTGATAGAATTCCTGTGTTTCTCTTCTCCAAAATGGTTGGATGAGGAATTCAACGTAAAGGCAAGTTCTAGATGGGGAGTTCCTAGTCTTTCGCAAATGACAGTCTGACAAACATGCCAGAATTGGTATTTCGTAACTTGTAATGCAGAATATAAAATGGTAGTATGTTTCCTCTCTTACCTTTACAGCTATCAGTTAACTGTGATGAAGATGAACATCATATAGCAGTTCTGTACTGTACTGTGTGTACATCACACCTGTGTGAGGAATGCTCGGAATTGACTCACGCTACTCGCACGCTCGCAAGGCACCGGAGAGTGCCTCTCTCTGACAAACCTCGTGAAAAACCAAAATGCCCAGCGCATCCTACACACATTGCTGAATTTACGTGTCTGGAAGATGACTGCCAAACACTGCAGTCTGGGCCGGGGCCTATCATGTGCTTCATTTGCAAGGATTATGGTCGTCACAAGAGCCATAAGGTAAATGTCAGTTTTGCAGCAGAAAACTGCCCTGTGAATTTCAGTTTTTGGGTAGGCTGTTCAAAATTTAAATGGCTGTGTTTGCTGAAGGGTTATGGACCAGATATCACCTACCTGTTGCTCTGAATTAATGGAGTTTAGCGGAATATCCAGCAAAAGTTTAGAACTATTTGTATTTGAGGTACTTAACAAAATTACTAGTTCCTTGTTACTGTTAGGGAAATATAACCTGGCTTTCTCTGCGGTATATGGTTTGTAAACAGCGTTCTGCTAATAACTAATACTTTAATCGCGACTAACATCTTACGTTTCACCACAATTATTTGCATCCAGGTATAAATCACTGTGTGCGCATAATCCGTTACTTAATTTGACAAAGTTAATAGGGAGGCTTATTCGCTGTGCTTTCAGTCCAGCTTTGATATTTGTGATCTTACATGCCATTTAGATGGGAAATATTGGAACTACTAAAGATTCCATGACATCTGTCGTAATGAAGTTGAAACAAACCTTAACCTTTGTTCACAGTAATTCTAAACATTAAAGAAATCTTATATGCAAAAGATGCCATGTTGCAGTGGTGGTCTCTGGGGGTGTATTGGAGAGGACGCATATGTGTTTTAGATCAGGGCCATCCTTAGGTTCAGATGAGAGGTGTGGCTACCCAGGGTCCCAACATTTTGGGGGCCCCCAGAAGAGAGATAAGAATACACAGCTTGACCCCGGTAATTTTAAACTTCTTTAGGTTCATCAAACTTCTTATTGTTAACATATTTTAATGCGTTCTTGCAGCATGCTTTGGTAGAAACTGAAGCTGAAAACATCCGAGCAACAGTCATAAATGCTGTCCAGCATATGAGAAAATTTATGGAAGATATGAGTGAAACTGTACACAAACTGGGTATGTTTAATTGGTGCATTCATTCATGAATATTGTCAGAAGAATTAAGGTCCCCAAAAAAAGTACAACTTGGTATATGTAAGAATTTAACTTGACTTATAGAATTGCAGGTCAGGTTGATTGCTACAGGCATTTCTGTTTGTGCATTTTCATAACGTCCTATAATTTTTTTGACGTAAGTACGTCTATACGGAAGGGTCATTCGGCAAAACAGCGTTAGGAAAATGTGTAAGATCCATACCAGCAATGTGTAAATATGGACCGACAACAATGGTCATTACATTACAGAGACGTATTTACTTCAGATTCTCCGGAACCGTGGTTCCACTGTCAATTCTTTTTAAAGTAACAAACTGTTGAGATATCATAGTAAATATTTCTTTCACTCATCTTATCGCACATTACGTAATTGCACACGTCAAGTGGCAGTACTTCTAAGCAAGATATGTTGTGCATAGCATGGAAGAGGTTAAAATTCAGTTTAGTGGTTTCAGTATTAAAGGTACAGACGGTTGAAAGTATCGACTAACTGCTCTTGATATTGAGTCCTCTTCACAGAGAACATTTTATATATATGCACACCGACCAGCTGATGGATAAATTAGCTTTGAAATCGAGATTTTTCTCTTTGTGCCCTGCAGTATGTGTTATTGGTTTTCTTACGCATTTGCAGAACAAGTAGTTCAGATGCTTGAAGGTACGGGAAGGGAGGGGGGAACGGCCGATCTTGCTCGTGCACGTGTTCAGACGTACTTCCAGCAGCTGCGTGAAACGCTACAGCTACAGGAGGTTGCGGCCATGGCTGCAGTGGACACTCACATAAGAGAAAGACTCTGTTCATTGCGTCAGCTTCAGGAAGATTTATCTACATCAGTTTCACAGGTTACTACTTAAATATTGTTGAACTGATTTTTTTTCTTATTTTCTTTGTGTGTTTGAAATATACAGAATTATTAATTCTACAAGAAAGGAACTGTGTGACACTTATCAATTTTGAATTTGTGACATTAATATCCTTTTAGTTACATTTATTTAAAGAAAAATTACTTAATCAGTGTTTTAAGATAATTCCAGGTAACATTACTTACATTTTAAAAATCGTCATCCTTGGTGTTTACAAGTGTATGATTTAGGTAATTCACTTCCAGCATAAATGTGTGAAGTGAAACTGTATCTCTTTACTTGGTTCGGTAAATTGTCATCTTCTTTATGTTTGTGAATTTAGATGGCCAGTGTGTGTGTCCAGTGCGAACAAACTATACAGCAGGATGATACTCGTGTCTTGATGGTTGGTAGAGAAATCAAGGAGGCTCTGAACTCGATTGAGAAACAGCAGCAGCAGTATTCCGAGTTGAGCCCAGAACAGTTGCAACCTGATCCTAGCATACCCATTACTTTCACGAAGGTAAGTAACTGCAAGGCTTATGGAACTTAGCGCAAGTAACAAATAGACTCTGACTCTTGGTAAATAAGGTATTGCGGTTAGGGAAGTAGAACAAACCCAATTGACCAATGAGAAACGTCGATTCCAGGGCGGTTCCCTAGAACCACATCATAACTGCGCGTCCTTCGATCCTTATAAATTTGCAGGATCTTTACTCTAAGGAGGATTCTCTCGAACACTAGGTGTTGCTACTGGAATCTGCGTCACTCGTGCTCGCCATGTTGCTGCTGCTTACCGTGGTGTATAGTCTGGGTGAGTACATGTTGTTTGTTCTACTGTGACTGTAGATGAAGTACTTGGTCTGGTTCGAGCTAGATAATGGATGGAGGATTCGGATTGTAAATCTAGGGAATTTCAGGAACAAAGAAAGTTTATCTTACAATTAGATAATAATAACGTAGCTTTTTTAATCAGAGTTTTATTTAGTAGGTCATATTTACTGCTCCCTAACCAAAGTCCTTACGCAAAAAACATTACGAAAAAGCTACAGAAAAATGTGTAAATATGGACCGACAACAATGGTCAGCTTGCGTGCTGTATACTCTAATTGTTACGTCTTCTGTTTATTCCACATTGTAGTATCACTATACAAGATGGATGACATTGAAGCTAAAAGACTCCATAAAGCAGAATATATGAGACAGTACAGAAACGTTTGGCTTAATGTTGATGTCAAATCCTCAATCTAGTACTACTAGATCAAAATCTTGTATAGATATGGTGTTCGCACGATATGTTGATCACGTATAGATGTATTTACGTCAAATTCTCCGCAACCGTGGTTCCACTGTAACTTTTTGTTGTATTACAGGATAATCGCGTACATATTGGACCGAAGATTGAAATGCGAGTTGTTACTTTGGGTTTGGATGGTGCTGGGAAAACTTCTGTTCTTTTCAAGTTGAAGCAGAATGAGTTCATGACCATGATTCCAACCATAGGCTTCAATGTGGAGACAGTGGAATATAAGAATCTGAAGTTCACAATCTGGGATGTTGGAGGACAGCATAAACTGCGTCCACTTTGGAAGCATTATTACTCCAACACTCAAGTAAATGCCATGTTTTATGATTATATTACCTTTCTTTGGGAAATCATAATAACTACACAGTGCAGTAGTAATTTATTGGTTGATTATTGAGCTATTTAATGCTGTTCCAAGTACACAGTTTATATGATAATGGTACGGTAAGAATTTGGAAGGAGGCTTAACATGGACATTTTTCAAGGTGTTATCCTGGCTTTCACATATAGAGTCTGGCGTAAAGCGTAATATTTTGGGAGCCATTGATAAACCTCCTAAGTAACTCTGGGTTTTCCTACATGAATAATTAATTATTTCAGGCGGTGGTGTTTGTCATTGACTCGAGCAATCACGATCGGCTTGCTGAAGCCCACAGTGAACTTGCGAAACTTATGTCTGAGAAAGAGCTGGAGGACGCATCTCTGTTGATCCTGGCAAACAAACAGGTATGTCGCGGACGTCTGCGTGAGATAAAAGTATTGAATTGGTAAGCATATAATTAGATGATGGTATAATGTAAATAGATTTCTCTAGTGTGAGCAAAGACCACATTACGGGTCTTCATTGTGGTGGTTACATGGTAGCAATATGAAATTTAAAATTCATAATTGTTAATGGTACTTTTATATTGTAGGACATTCCTGGCTGTGCAACAATAGAGGAACTGACGGAGCAGTTTGCGCTGTATAAATTATGCTGTGGTAGGAGGTGGCATATTCAGGCTTGTGACGCGCAAAGTGGGACGGGTCTCCACGATGGACTGGACTGGTTGTCACGGCAAATAGTTGCAGCAGGAGTATATGACATCAGTTAATTATTATTATCAAGTACTGGTTAGTATATTGTTACCTTCCCTCAGTTGAGATTCATGTACGTTAGTAGTTAACAGAGGATGCGGTTCATGAACCTAACCTAACTCCTACCAGAATATTTATAAACACGGAAGATTCTTGGATGTTCTTAGATGCATTCTGGCCCATAGAGATATATTCAGAGATTAACGCTTTGACAAGTATTCATATATATTTATGTGTAAATAAAAATTAAATAAAGTGTCTGTGTATTTGAATGTTCATTCATTTTGCTTTGCCAAGGATATATGCATTTAGGTTTGGTTTTAGAACAGCCATAATATGCTGCTCTTTGTAATTGTAAATTCCCATGTCTCTGCCCTGTTTTATTATCATTCTGTTGGTTAAACCGTGCTCGGCCTTGTAACTCGGCAACTGACAACTCATTTAGCTGCTCAGCTGTTGCTCTGTATTTTTTTTACCAGAAGACAGAGCCAGCCTGGCACATACTTATTTGGGATATTGTATTGGACAGATAATTAAAAGTGGTTAATTAAAATGTGGTAGAAGTGTCCCATTTTAATAACAGGGTGAAGGTTGTGTCTGTATGGAAATAATTGATTAAAAGTTGACTCTGTTGCTCTGGTTTGTCTAAACTGTCAGTACATTAAACTAATGGACCCCAACCTTTATCATAACTCTGTAAAAGAGATTGTTAACTTAAGAGAAATATATTTATAAGGCAGTGGAATATCTGTTGTGACTGTAAATCAGCTTCAGTCTCCTGCCATCTGGTGGAGACAGGTGAATTACTTGAAGACAACCTGCCATTTTATTTTGTGGTTCAGTTCAATGTGGTTTCCATGTGTTAGTGTGTTTTGAGGTTATGTGTGTTCATCAAGCATATTGTTCTTTTGAAGGTAAATATTATTACATATTTTCATTTTATGGTAGATTATATTTATTTTTGTTACTTCTAGTCATTTATTATGTACGAGGGTCGCTCATTAAGTAATGCCCCACATTTTTTTTCTCAGCCAATAATGAAGATAGAAAAGTGTACTTTTACATGCTTGAGATTTGATGTTTCCCGCGTTCGTGTACGGAGTTTCAAATGATTCCAACAGATAGCGGAGCTGTAGTGAACTGTTAAAATGGCGTCTGTGAACGACTCTCGTTACAAGCAACGAGCTGTAATTGAATTCCTTGTTGCTGAAAAAGAAACGGTGGTGAACATTCATAAACGTTTGTGTGCTGTGTATGGAAGCTGTGCAGTCGATAGGAGCACCGTTGGTCGCTGGGCTAAGAGAGTTAAAGCTTCAGGAAGTGAAGAAACCGAGCTCCGTGATCTGCCGCGCTCTGGGCGTCCTGCCACAGCCACCACTCCAGACATGTTGAACCGCGCGGATGCCATTATTCGTGAGGATCGGCGCATCACAACTCGACAATTGGCCCAACAGCTTTCAGTCAGCAATGGAAGTGTGATTGCAATTATCCAGGCTCTCGCATATTCGAAGGTGTGCGCAAGATGGGTTCCACGAAGTCTCACAGCAGACCACAGGATTCAAAGGAAAACGATTTCTTCTGAATTGTTGGAGCGTTTTGATGCTGAGGGAGAGGTCTTTCTGTCCCGGATCATTGCAGGTGACGAAACCTGGATACACCACTTTGAGCCAGAGACAAAAAGGCAGTCAATGGAGTGGCATCATCCTCAATCACCGAGAAAGAAGAAATTCAAGACAACTCCCTCCGCCGGAAAAGTCATGATGACTGTCTTTTGGGACAGTGATGGGGTCATTCTTGTGGATGTGATGCCAAGAGGTGCGACCATCAATTCAGACGCGTACATCAGGACCCTGAAAACCCTCAAGAAGCGTTTTCGACGAGTTCGGCCTCACAAGCATCCAGCAGAAATTTTGCTCCTGCACGACAATGCACGCCCTCACACAAGTCTGAGAACCCGGGAAGAAATCACCAAATTGGGTTGGACGGTGCTACCCCATCCACCCTACAGTCCAGATCTGGCACCCTCCGACTTCCATCTCTTTGGGCCACTTAAAGATGCTATCCGCGGAACAAGATTTGAAGATGACGAGAGCGTGATTCAAGCACTGAGGACATGGCTACGTGCACAGGACAAGAGCTGGTACCGGCAAGGCATGCATGCACTTGTTCCACGCTGGCGTAAAACCGTACAAGTTGATGGGGACTATGTGGAAAAATAGTATGTGTAAAGGAAACATTGATTTATATTGTCACTAAATTTGAGCCATCTTGAATAAATATGTTCTGAGGAAAAAAATGTGGGGCATTACTTAATGAGCGACCCTCGTAGATATTATTTTATATATCTGCCAATACATACCCAGTTCAAAATGACACCCCAGCCTTTTCATATCTTATTTTATAATTTATAACCTCTGCAGTTGGGAACAGAATTGATAAATCTAAAAATCAGTCCATAAACAGATCAGTAGCCACAGCATAACTGCAAAACAATAAAGGTAAATCCTTCAATTCTTGGGGTCTTCCCAATTTTATAATTCACTGTTCTTGTCATCCATTTCATTCCCTTGCGTTATCAATTCTTTCTAAACGTTTTTTGTCTCCCTATTAAAGGTATTCTAGTTGATGCTTAGTAAGTATGATTCTTACTTTTCATCGTAACCTATATTTCACTTCCAAAAGAATCATGAATGTAGCGTTATGTAACCTGTATGTTATGTCAGAAATGCTGTTATCCATTAGAATTTACCATTGTCTCGACACAGTACAAATTCTGGGTAGGGACTGCCTCTTCTAAGACTCTCCAACTTTTTTTCATAATTTTAACGCTTTGCTGCATTTTCTCGACATACCGAAGATTTTCCCGTGCATCTGTAGTGCAAGCCTGATTTTGTACATATTTTGTGTTCTGTCAAACGAAAAATTACCATAGGAGAAATACATTAAAAACATGTATTTTATAATTATTCATCTCTTTTATTGTTTTTGTCACAAGAATGGCAGTCAGTCCATTTCAACAACAACAAAGAAAACTGTGTCTAAAAGCTCAGCCTACATACTTATCCAGTACAGCATCTTACAAAGGATGTTAAAGAAAACTCATGTTTTTTTCTGTAAAGTCTGTCAGCATTCAATCTGCAAAAGATTACATAAATTATTCCATGTAAACTTCATACCTAAGCAGTGGAAGATCTGTGTCAATATGTGAATGTCTTTGTGCAATGCATTTACTGTCGCGATTTAGTCACTTCCTGGCTCCTGGCGGAACTCACCGACGAGCACTATAAAAATTTTCCTGATACAAGCATTGCTCCATAAGAACAACGAAATAATCTTATCTTTTTTATAAGAGGTACTGAAAATTATCTCTCTGCAAATACGAACTCTGTGCTGTTTAAATAGACTGAAAATCACCCAAAAACATTCTTTCGAAGTAACGTCCAAAAGTTACCGTTACGTTTTGCTTTTCCATTCTGTAGGCTGTCCACATTTGTCACGCAACGTAGCCTGTATTTCATCTAGTTTTTCTTCAGTAAGCACGTATTATTCAGCACGTTTCTCATCCAGAAGCGACACAGCATTCCAAAGGTTCTTACGTTTATGGATTCTTGCTCTGCTCGGAATTGTGATCCCGAGATATTTTAAATTTATGACAAAATTCTGACCTTCTAGCAGAGCCACATTATACATAACTCAAGAAAAATTCCATTCAACAGTATAATGAACTACATATGCATGTGCACGCACAATAACCAGGATTTTTCACAATGTTAGACACAGCTGCACTCTTGTGAGATTAATTTTAATGTCATGCATTCCCTTCTGGGAGTCAGGAAGTGACGGCTGTGTTCATCAGTGAACGTAATGTACTTAATGGGCATCTATGAATTCTGATAAAAGAAAATGCTACAAAACACTAACTTCCACGCAATTCGGAACTACAAACTTAAACTGTTTCAAATTTATTCTGTATCAAAATGTGTATTAGTAGTAAGCACTCGTGGAATAATAGGGCTGATTACTTTTTTTACTTCACATCTGTGCACAGTAAATTTGAAAGGAAAGGGGGGGGGGATTTTAAATGCAACAAAAACGTTTAAATACTTCTGACATTTTCTTGCTCAAACCAATGAAAAATCTAACAAGTGAAACAAACTTCAAATGTGAATTAACAAAAGAAGAATATTAAGACTTGATATTTAATTATTCTGTACATGATGGAAGTTGCTGCACAAAGTTCTTCTATTTTCTTCAAAATTAAAAGTTTATGAAAATGCACGTTACCCACTACAAAGAACCAATCACTGAAGACTTGCACAATCAAGAACTAAGATCTGTGTGTTCGAGTCTCACTCATTTATACAGAGCAATGTTTAATTATTCTTCGAATATTTTGAATATTCAGTTTTTGCAATCAGTCAAGTTGCATTACACTTGCGCTGCACAATCTTTGTTTCTCTTTTTAAAAAAAAAGTATCAGTCAGGGTTACGACATTTTCACTGTCCACAGATGAAAGCCGTTGCATAAAAATCTTTTATAGTCTCTGTACATTTTTTTAATATATTTTACAATTCATCATGGTCATCATGTTCCTGAAACAAGAGAAACTCAAATAATTTACAGAAATTAGACAAACCACTAACAAACTCAATAAACAGTACCCATTCTCTTTCTA
This sequence comes from Zootermopsis nevadensis, assembly GCF_977971745.1. Classification (NCBI taxonomy): domain Eukaryota; kingdom Metazoa; phylum Arthropoda; class Insecta; order Blattodea; family Termopsidae; genus Zootermopsis; species Zootermopsis nevadensis. Next base: position 2,237,916 of record NW_028259163.1, read on the forward strand.
TCACGAGTCGAATCATAATCCACGGACGAAGCATCTGACTGAGACATATTTTAAAAAAAATATGTAATTTTCATATTTAATATCACATTTCTTTTAATATAATAGTTTCCCCCCTTAAAAGTAAATAACAAAAGAACTTCCAGTCACAGAACCTTCTTAACTACAACACACATAATTTATAAACACTGATATCAACTTAAAACGTTTACTCCTACAAATTTACAGTTCAACTCTCATTTTAATGGTGAGCACACTTTATAAACACTTTCAATAAATATGACCTTGAATAATATCCACAAAGATAAGTTCCTTTTCAGAAGCAGAATCAAAATTTGTAAATATTACGTACATCACGGGCTATATGCTCAAAAAGGGTTCAAGAATATCTCTCATATGTTAAAGACAGCGAGTAAAACATTCCTGGTAAGCCACTGATAATTACTTTGGTTAATTTAAAACAAATTTCCTTTTTTGAAAGGTAAATATAAAAATAAGTTCATACCTCTCCAGGTTCAACATCCCCAGCATCTGTGGAATCTTCATCCTCCTCCTCGTCATCATCATCCTCATCATCGTCTTCTTCATTTTCAGTTTCTTTAGCAGTTTTGGCATCTTCTTCGCGCTTCTTCCTTTCCTCCTCGTCTTGTGCTTCTTTCACCTTCTTTTCACCCTCCTATGAAAAAATAAACAAATTTGTTACACATACGTATTTAAACATAAAACCAAATAATATCTTACCATATTTTCTGGGTCTGCTAAAAGCTAAATCTGGCAGCGTCCGTAAACCAAATATATAAAAATACTGCTGAATTTTGTCTATCAAACTTACACTGCCATCAGTTTCAAATATTTCTCAGCCCACATGACTGAGCCCCCACAAATTTCACGGCCTTGTTATAAAAGTATACCAGTTTATTCTTCATTGGTGTGCGGTGCAATACTTACGAAGGTAGGCCTCCAGACATCCTCTCCAACTTGTTTGGCATATTCAGGGTCGTCCGCTATAAGAACATTATCAAAGATTGTTCCAGATTTCACTTGCCATAAATCAAAGCCAATAGAACAAATTTCATCGCGTTTGTACAATTCAGAATCTGGCGAGTATTCCGGGTTGTCAATTTCAGGATGAACCCAGGGACCCTGCAACAACCGATAGAATGTGACATAAGAAAATATTCATTTATCTTCAGCAGGATTTACAGCTAGGTACACGTAAATTAAATATTCCTAATGACATTTCAGTACCTTGTAATTGGGATTGTCAATCTGTTTTGGTTTCCATTCTCCCTTGTACTCTGGATTATCGATCATCGGTGGCTCCCATTCACCATCCATCTCATCATCCCAATCCTCAGGTTTACTGGCATCCGGGTCCGGAATATGCTCTGGCTTATCCCAGTCTTCCGGCTTCTTGTCATCTGGATCATCGATAGTTGCCTTGTCATCCCAGTCACTGGGTTTCTTAGCCTCAGGATCTTTTATTTTCTTTGCGGGAAGGAAGTTCCAGTCAGCTTCCAACTCCCCTGATTCTACCTTCTCGTTATCAATCAGAACCTGAACCAAGATGTCAGATTACAGTAAAACATTCCTTTATAATACCTGTTTTAAGCTTAAAGTCGGTGGCACCATTAAGAAAATAACCCAGATGTAGTTTAAACTAAAAAGAGAAACATTTTTAAACTAAATGATTAAAAGGAATTGACATTAGCATGGCATCTGAAACATTACAATAAAAAAAATGACTGAATTCAACCATTAACAATAACAGTGAAACATTTTCAAATCTCACCTCATATGTGTTGTCTGGCTTCACGACAAGGGTGTACAGATGCGTGAAAACATCATCTTTACAGCGAATATCTTTGTTAATAAGGAGATTCTTGCCCTTGTAACTAAATATGGCATGGACTTTCTTTGTTCCTGGCCCACAAATGTCAGGGCCAAACATAATTTCATATGGCGTTTCTCCGTGCATGTCTTTTGGATCCAGCTTGCAGTCAAAGATTTTTGCGTACCCTCCGCCACAGTCGATATTCTGCTCGTGCTTCACCGAGAACTGGATAACTAAGGGCTTTTCCTTATTGCTAAATGGTTTGAACTTTGTGGATAATGCATAAAATCTAGCATCTTGTGATGTCTGTATACCTGAAAAGAAGAAAATGTGTTCGAGGCACAACCATTTTTATCATACACCATAAAATGACGACTTACTAAGAAAGTAGTCCATCTTCATGTCATGGCCATCTTTATTGTTGAAACAGAGTTCCTGGTAAAAATATGATGTTAAGACCGTTCTGGATGATGAAGATAAATTTCATTTCTCCTGTCAGGAATCAAACCCCACCCATCTAATTTCTAGCCCACTGACTGAGCAATCATGCCTTACATACAGAAAAACTTCAGTTCATACAAGAAAATGTCACACTGGCACAGTATTGAAAAACACTTGAGCCAACTCTCATAAGAAAATAAATTAAAATCAGCAAGTGCCAACTTTTTTGGTCACCCCACCACACCCACTTGTACTTAAGAGGAACATGGGAAATAATGCCAACATAAAATAAAATAAATAGGTATAAAGAAACTACAGTATATTAAAATAACCAAGGCACCCCTGAGAAGACCTAAGCATAGGTGGAAGGATAATACTAAAACGAATCTTAAGTACTACAGACTGGATTTTGCTCAAGATGTGGACAAATATCAATCTCCTGTGAACATGATAATGGAACCAGCTGAGTAGAGTTACGAAATACATACTTGTGCTACTAGGAGGAAATCAAGAAAGTATTCAACAAAATAAGAATGGAATAGAATGTATTTATTCCATAGATCTTGCATAGGCCTAAGGCAAGAACGTAGAACATGTCACAGCAAAAATACAGTACTTGTTTCTAATACAAATATAAATTACATAGTTATAACAGTAATTTACAGTCAACGGTACTACCACAAAAATAATTTCACCAAAAGCATAACCACTATTCCTTATATGTATAGTAGATGAGAATTTTTGGTTGAGGTAAATTCTTCTATGGAATAGGAGTGACATGGGAGATACTCTCTTAGTGCTGGCTTTTCTCAACCAAATGTTTCATAGCAGTTAAGTCTGAAATAAGCCGCCTTTAAATGTCTACAATTAGAGTAGCAGCAACAAACGATGTAAATCGTCCATGTGTTTTATAATTCAAAGCAGATTATTTTCTAAACACGTACCTTTATCATTTTCTGCGTCGTTAAAGAATTTTCCATGGGAGAGAACAAATTTGCCGAATTCTTTTCCTGGATGCTCAGAGTACACCCAATTATTTTCCCAGGAATCTGAAAAATTTTAAATTACTATTTATCTAATTTGTATGTATGATAAGTACTATTAATAACGACTCTTAGGTAATACTTATCAACAAAGAATATGAAATTTATACGTGGAGTTTAGGAAGTGGCTGTCATACACATATAAACAGACCAGAATACCCACCGTCCAAGAATTTCTCTTCAAAATAAACTTCTGCATTAACTGCAGAGATTGCCAACAAAGCACAAAGACTTAGGAAATGCCGCATTTTGCTGAAGAAACCAACACACCATCCACCACTCTGGAAAATATTCTAACAAATACCACCGGCACAAACAAGAGTCCCGATACCGTAATGCAACGCAGTGGACAGACAGATGGAATACTGCCATTGGTTAATACGTATCAACCAATCAATGCCAACCACGCTCGGGTTAGGTACTAAACTCGCTTTAAGGAAGAGACCGGAATTTTACAGGGGCGAGCAGGCAGTATACCTGGCATGATGTGTAGCTGCCGAACCTGTAAGGCAAATCGATCCGTTCCCATGGCAACGATAGTTTAGTTGATGCAGTATGGCGACATGTTTGTGTCAATATTGTTCTCAGAATGAAATTTTAAATTTGGAGTTTATTTCACTTGAGTCGTGTAATTATGTAGTCTATTATGTTCTATTCTATTAACGACATATTGAAAATTACTTGTCATATCGTTCATTCATCTGTATTAAAATGTGTTCTGATCATTATTCCTTTGGTCAAACATTATCTGATGCTGAATCCCAGTCAACTACATCCAGTTACAGTGATTCTAAGGTACAGAGTGTAATGAAAGTCAGCATTAGCAAAACAAACAAAGGTGTTAAACTACAAAAGGAATTCAATTCGAAAATATTGAACAGTACAAAACCTTCTCGATTAGGGAAATCAAATTCAGAGTTTAAAAGTTGTGATGTCAGTAGTATTCTTAAAACACTAAAAGAATTTGATCAGAAATATTCCCTGAAACCTGCTAAAGAACAGAAGGTGATGCTTGTTCAAAATGATATATTGTCCACTTTTCATGAAAATAAATCTTCATCTGCAAGTTCAAAAAAGACCAATATATCACTGGACCTTAAACCTAATGCTGTTGAAAGGAGATTACTGCAGTCACCATATTTGTTTGCAAGGTCATCAAATAACAATCGCAGTCTCTTATCGTCTGTAGACGGTACACCTGTATTTTCTAGAAAAGATGTATTTAACAAGGAATCATTTGATGTGTCAGATACACTTGAATTTAATAATAAGAAATCGTATCAAATCTCAAACAAATCAGAGTTCTCATTGAGGAATCCAGTGAGTAAAATCAACAACTCTAGTCATATAGAAGTGCACTCTAAATCGAATAATGATTTTATTGAGCAAAATGTACAGCCTACCATGCCAAATGCCATTACCAGAAGTGAAAATCTTTCTTTTCAATCAAATGAAAGGGGTGCTGACTGTAAAGTACTTTCAAACAATACCAGTTCAAAATTAGAAGTTCAGTCAAAAGAAATGTTAGAGAAGTCCCAAGACTCTGTGAACTCTTTATGTGAAGGAAGTCACACTCCGATTCCTACTGAATGTTTTGAAGAGGAAAGTAAAGCAATAAAAACTCAAGTATCTTCAATTGAGAATGCATTTGCAAATTCTGAAGCAGTGCTAAATTCAAAGACAGTACTTTTACATAACACAAATTTTTATTTGGAAAAGCACACAGGTCAGGATTTATTATCAGGCGATATTCTTACTTCAGATACTCAGAAAATATCTAGTCTAGAATCAAATCAAGATAATTCAGTTATGTCAGAACAAAGTAATTTAAGTGTTTCATCAGTAGGAAGTTATGGACTTTTCAAATCAGGACCATATAAAATTTTTAATGTTGAAGATCTTCTCACTACTCATGAAGTGAAAGTATTGGAAGAAAAAGCAAATTCAGATGTTCAGAGTGGGATAAAAGATTTAACAAAGAATAGGACAGTGTCAGGAAACGAAGATAAAATTAATGATAATACAAGGGAAGCAATACATTCCATCAGTGAGCAGAACACTGCATTAGAATCAAATGAGGAAATTAGTGAACGGATTGAAGAAGAAATTGAATCAGAGGTTATTGATGACTTACCAGAGAACAGTAACATGAGTATCAATGATTTATCAGTCAGAACAAATTCGTCATATGGAGAAATGATGAACAAAGTTTCTAGTCATTCCGAAATTAAACGCACAGTGAAACAGGTTCTCTCAAAGAAACAAAATGTTTCAAATGAACAAGTTAGTATAAGCGGCAGATCTTTGTCTAAAGAACTGATGTCTAACGAATCAAAACAAGAATCAACTGACAATCGAGATGTCCTTTCTTCTTCAATGAAATTAGAGTCTGAGGATAAAACTGTTTCATCAGCACATGGTGAAACCTCATCAAGGAGCCCCTCAGATTTTGAAAAATCTGTAACCTATAGGTCAAATTCTAATAAAACTGACATGAAAACTTTATCAGACATAAAATACTGCAGTACAGGGATTCAGACTGATAGTAACGTCGTGCATCATTGTGTGTGTGGTCATCGTGAATCAAGTTTCAGCCATCCAATATTTCCCGCAAATACTGGAAGATCACACAACATTCAGGAGACAACGCCAGTTTATGGGTACTACTCAAGAGCAATGGAGTTTCAAGGTCAGTTTATTTGCTTGATTCGCGGTTTGAATGGAAAAGTAAGAACAGTGCACGTATCATGTTATAGGATAAACGTGTGTGACCAGGCAACGCATATTGTTTCATTGCCTCTGTGCCACGATTTAACTACGATTAAAAAATAAATAATAAATGTATGTGAATACGTAAAATACCATGCAGAGTAGCACAAAAATAATGGTACATGTAGCCTTGTAGGTCATTGTTTTGGAAGTATGTGTGTCTTCCATCTTCAGGGTTGTCTTCACTTTAAGATACAGATGCTCTTTTCTTTAGAAACTTACAAGACTTTGTTGCATTACAACTCAAAGACCAAAGTCCATATTTTCACTGCCATGATAGCCTCGAATCTCAACTAATAGTACAGTTTATTTATTTTCTATGTTCGAAGAGAGTTAGAACTTATAGTCACAAATTGTGGGGTACGTAAATTATTTACTGCATCTCATCTACTTGGGTGTCAGTGGCTTGAACAAAGTTTGCAAAGAGACAAATAATTTAAGTTGTAGTTTAACGTGTTGTCCGGTACAAAAAAAGTTTATCCCGCTACATGCCATTAATGCGCTTTGGGGTGATCGATCAGTGTCACACCCTGGCCAAACTTTACCCCTGGGAAAGGACACCATAAGCTGTTGTCATTAATAAAGTGACTGACAAAGAATATATTAAGTATATTGTATTTCACTAGAGAATGTATCAGCTAATTACATGGATTTACTTGTTGCAGGAAAAACATTTCCAGTTGACTTAACATTAATTAAGATATTAAAGCAACAAATTGAATTAACAAGGCATTTTATGAATGGTCAGCAAAGAATGTATGAAGCATATTGCGCTGCTGTTGAAAATATATCAGCTGATTATAAGCCTGTCACTTTGGAGGACACCAGACAGGTAAACTGTTATCTCCAACTTATGTTACCATAAACAGAACAGGAAACGACAGGTAAAGTGTAGAAGTTGATTATTTTGGAAGTTTCTTCTACAGCACAGACTCATATGAAAATATATAAATTGATATTAGTTTATCAAATAGACAACTTTAAGGTGACATGAATCTAAAATATTTACTTCATCAGCTGATGTGATTTGCCTGTGAAACCAAGTTGGACTGGAAACCAATGAAAAAGAAAACAAATGTGTCAGGTAGTTTGAGGTTATGTTTCTAGACAAAGATAAGTCAGTACTAACATCTGGCATTATTAGTATATTTATATACTTTTAGTCAAGTTCCTCACAGTTCTAAGTGCTAAGCTAGTATTATTTTAATTTGTTGACAGTTATATTGAAGGGAAGTGTTCATTACTTACAAATATAAGTTAACAATATTACTTATGTAGATTTTTAATTAATTTGTTTAATTTAGATTTAATAATTTTTGTTAATTTTCTTTCAGTATATTCGTAGTCACCTGAAATACAGAGGCACACCAAGAGAAGAACTGAATAAGTAGTTCTTGTGCAATGTTTCTTTGATGAATGGGTATGTGTTATATTCTTGAGATAAAATGGTAATTTACAAATGGGGTTCAATGTAAGCTGAAAAATTATTTACTTAAAATTAGCAACATCAGGATAAATATGTGTTGTCACATTGTTTACCCACATTTCATCATTACATGATTATTATCCTTATATGTGTATAGAATTCTATAAATATAGAAGCTTACAATGAAACCGTTTGTAAAATTTCTTTTGAGGGCTGTTGTGCTTTCTTTACAGTTTGGATTAAATTAGTAAATAATATTCAGATGAGCTTTAATCTCTGAAGGATTAATTCTGCAGCATTAGTACAATTTATTATTTGTGTATAAGCTACCCCATCAAAAATAAGCCACTTCCTATTAAAAAAAATCTTCCCTACAGTTCCTCATTTCTGAACATTTTAATAAGATGTGTAAAGCATCTTCTTTGCTGAAAGTGTATTTATAATACATTATCAGCCACATTTCTTAGCCAAGGAAATTTCAGACAGTTATTAATAACTGATCAATGTGTCAGGCATTAAAGCATTGACAAATTCTGGTGTAGAAGATGGTTGTCTTCTGGATTGTACCCCGTGTAATTTGGCAGAAGTTAACCAAAGTTTCAGAGGTCCTTGCTGCCTCCATCATCAGGGCAATTCAGTCAATGGTAAACTCCAACCGGACTACACAACGCTACAACCCAGATGATACCCATCTTCGGATTCACCGCCTTGAAAACCTCAAATTCTACTTCTGGTGTAGTAGTCCAGTTTTGCCAAAATGCAATATTAATAAATTTCCCCCCAACAGTCATACCATAATGCCAAAGTTTTTAGATGATACGGTTGCGTTATTTAGCAAAACGTTTATTTTATGCACCATTTTAGTGATCTGGCGAATAGTATGGTGCATTAATAGATAAACGACATCATTTCATTCATTCACGCTAATTCCGATTTATACAATTCGCCTAGTTGACAAGTGCTGCTCCTTGTGGTAGTCTGAGAATTATTTGAGGCACCCCAAGAATGTAGTTTTCCTGTCTAGTAGTGCCAACTACCGCCAGAATTAGAAACTAATTGTTCTTCTGTGGTACGGTGGCGTGTATGAACTTGCAAGCTTGGAAGGATGGTTTCAGCTAATACTTGTCTAGCATACCGTCAGCAATAAGCAGACGGCTGTTGAAGTTTGTTGGAGTAGGAGATGTATGAATTGTGTGTTCATTGTTATTAACGAAGTGTTACTGTTAAGAAACTACAAGTATAAACCTAGATTAGACGTCATAACAGTTGGATTACGACATACAGTTTTAAACTTCGAGCGTCAATGAAAGTATAACCTTTCGCTGCCTTTATCTGTCATCGGTAACTTGTACACAAAGGTAAGATTAATGTAACTAGTAACAAAATTTGAGTTGTTAAGACCAGATTTGTCGTTATGCGTTTTGTTTGGTGTTCTTCTATGATTCTGATCAACAGGTTTTATTCAATTTAAAATAAACACCATACGTAAAATTATTATTGCTACTATGTTTACAACGTCTACGTAGAATGCGAGATGATTAATTTCCCGGGTGGCACTGTTTTGAATTTTCTATTTTGTTTGTTAAGTTGTGTTTTACATGTAGTACAGCTTTAACATCGTCTTCGTTTAAATAATATTTGCCATTTTCTTACTGTTTTGTATATTTAACCAGATTCCAAACTCGTTTATATTACAAAAAGTTAAAATCTTTAAATATCCTTGCTATTTCCAGTTTTTATACCCAATAAGCCTATAAAAAATCTCTGCATTTCGTTTCGAAGCATTTGTAATTAGCAGTGGACCTTGATCTGTTGTTTATAGACTCTTCATGTAAGGTAAGTCAATCTGGTTTTGTGTGAAACTGGGCATTCCGTTATAACCTTTGTTTGTGTCAGTGACTAAGTAACTGAGCTATTAATGTACATGAGTATATAAAAATAAGACACGTAATAGACATTCGCGTTGAATATACAATATAACACATCCTGAAGATGACTGATATCGAAACATGTTACAACAGAAAAATCATAAATCGTCTCTGATTATTGGTGCAGTGACTTACAAAACCACTGTAATCTAATATTTTAAATTAAAGTCACGCCATGTTAACGTTGGCATTGAATCGGTTTGAAAGTATGGTTCCATGTTGTATTGCAGCGAGGTAGTCATTTTTTTTTATTTAAAAAGTAATGTACGGTCTAAAAATATTATATTTTACAAATGCTGCGACCGTTAGGCAGGTTTTAGAAGCGCTTCTAAAGGAGATAAAGGTATTAAAGAAGAAAGTGATGATGTGTAAATCGTTTCCCGTTTAACTTCAACGGGCTTTTTGTAGTAGAGAAGATAGTTATACTTAAATTCCGGGCATTAGAATCTGGTGAGGTTTAAGTAACAATAAATAAATAAATTTCATTCTTGATGGGTGTAGGCTATAACAATGAACAATTCTCGAGATAAAGCCTCGACTACCCACACGAGCTTTATTTTGGTGAGGTGGTCGTCCTTCATCGGGTCCGCTGTTATTCACTTCGGAGATTTATCCTGCAAAGAACTGTTCACTTACGTCAGGACAGTCTGGTCGGAGTTTTATGGGCTTTTTTGAACCGGTTGTCATGAACTAGGATTTCAAATCGCAAAATTACTTCTACGATACGTCATCTACTGACAGAAATTGAAATATGGAATGACAGAATGACATAATGAATTATTTCGCAAGAGAAATAAGATAAAATATTGGTTGCCAAATGTGGAACAGTTCTGATGCCTGGCCTTGAATGTAAAAGTGAAACCAATGGATCTAAACCCCACAGAAAATATGTTAATATGATACAGAGTACACTTCCTCCTCTGTTTTTCTTCCTTTTTTCGGAAATATCTGCTGGCTATCAATTTTCGTACCCAATTCTGCCAAAATTAACGCGATTGAGTGACTTGTATAGGGAAACGATGTAATTTCCGAAGAGATTTCACAGTTTAACTGTGAGCACAGTAATTCTTCAGTTAATAATTCAAAGATCATGAATCCAATGTGATTATGATCCGGCAACTCAGTTTATACTGACATCACTGGTACCTGCTTACCGGAAGTGGGTCTTGGAGGATTCCCCCAAACAGCGAAAAAGGAATCCCGCTCTCTGATCCGTCGAATTCGTTGTTCTCACAGTATGAGAAGGTTGAGGGGATCAATAAAACATAAGAAGAGAGTAAGGGATGATGAATGATAACATTGAATGAGAAGATAAAGGGGTACAGAGGATGAAAATGGAAAGTTGGAAGAGGGAAATAAGAAGAGATGACGGAGAAGACGTGGAACACGTATCCAATGAGAATTTTTACCCATGAAAAACCTGGTGACGCAACATTTGAGCTTTGCCCTTCGTTGGGTTAATTGCCGTGAAAAGATACCGCGGTTTGCGAGACTTTGCGAGAAAATGCTTTTAACCAATTTTGGAACGGGAGAAAGATTTTACGTGGACTGTTCTAACCATGTTTTCCACTCTGTTTCGCCACTACCGGGGGGGGGGGGGGTCCTTTGTGAGATAAGTATTGTCCTCTGCAGGCCAGTTGCTGCATTTAGGACAGTTCGCGGGCAACGTTCTGCTTATATTCGCCTGAGTCAGACTGAAGTTGTTTCTTACCTTGACAACTGCTCCTACTTTTGAGTCATGCAGAACCCCCACTTATGACGTAATCGATGATATTCTGATCCTTGGATGATGTTCTTACCTTTCGTCGCGTGCTTTTTACTCGTACAAGTCTCGTTTCTTTGTAGATAAAACTTTTTATAGAATGTGATACAACTGTCCTCACAGTTAGTTGAGATAATGCAGAAAACGTGTACTGGCATTGACCTGCGAGCTCGGGGTCACTGCGGACAAGTCTACAGAAGAAACTGAAAAATCAAGTCGACTTTTAATTAAATATTAGTCTCTTGCCAGTCGCCGCTCTTAAGTGTCCGTCGTTTTCCGCTTGTATCCAGTTTTGCTGGTTTTTAGATCGCTGTCGTCTGGGTTTAGTCTGATAGAAATTTTACCGACGTTTCAGAGGTCTTTTCTGCATCCATCATCAGGGCGATTAAATCTGTTGTAAAGTTCTATCAGAAGACAGCCATCTTTTTACTCACCGACGTGATAATATCAAATATTACTTTGCTGTATTTGATTCTTATGTATCTGCATTTTTTTTTAAATTTATAATTGATTTATTTTTAGATATTTTATTACGTATTCGTGTTTGGTGAAGGAACAGGAAACGACCTTAAACTTAATAACTTTTAAAGCTGTTATGGTTCCCATAACCCCCAGTTTTCCAAAAGACCGTGATTTTTGTTATCCGCGGTGTATTTTTTTTTCACACCTGAACAAAGTTTTTTTTAGGGGCCTTAAAAAATTCTTTTTCTAATCATTTTCTTGTTATTTTTTGAACTTTTTCTCTTGGAATTAAATGAACTAATTCCAACGTTGAAAGACAGTAATAAAAATGATATTAATTAATAATAATAATATGCTAGTAATAAATAAATTTCGTATTTCTACCAGTTACAGTGTTTTGTTTTGTTTCCGTTCACTGATCATTCATGTGTTGTTGCTAAGCTGAAACCGGTTCCTGTAATGTAGAAAGCATCATCGCAGTTTCTTTGCATGGCAACGGCTAGTGTACATCGCGACACCGCGACTGTAAAAGACCATCAGTCAACAAAAATGTTCGCGGTGATGACTACGTAAAAATGTCTGAAACGTCGATAAATTTCTATAAGACTACAATTCTCATAATCCCAAAAGACATTCATCTACAGATCAGAAATAGTTTTACAAGTCCACAGAAGTCAATTATTCAATTTGGATATATTTTATTTGGTTCTTGTGTTTGTGTCAGGATTTACAGTCAAAATTTCTATGCATTTATCATCTCCCTCGTGCCCTGTCCTGTCACCCTAATAATATTTGGCGAAGAAGAATACAAATTATGAACACCCTCATTATGAAAATTTAATCCTCCTGTGTCCAAATATTCTCGTACGTCTCCATAAATATGGACGGTTTCACGAACCCCCGAGCACCGCGAACAACAGTAGCTACAAGTGTCGGTAGAGTAGCCGTCTGTACATGCCGACAATTCACCCCGTCTGAACAGCGCAGGCGCGTGTGAGGACGTTACTCAAAGACACACCAGGGGGCACTGAATCAGCGTTGATCTCTATAAATCACACATGTTTTTTTTGTTCCCAAGTGAATATTAAATGTTTAATGCGAGTGATGGAATTGGCTTCTGTCCATCGACACAGGATCATCAGTTTGACGTAATCTTAATTAATATGATGTTCGATACGTCATCGTTGATGAAATAATGTTACCTGTTCCGCGTCTTTATCTGTGGCGATCTGTGTAGATTAAAGGTGACGTAAGGTGGCGTAGTTGTGTTAGTGGGTTGTAGGATGTCATCTGTGAAATGTCACACTGTATTTAACCGTGACAATGGAAATCATAAAAACAATCCTCCAAAGCGACTTAACATTCTTTATCAGTCTGTCTCTCATCTCCTGACGTCACAAGCATCTTATATATTCGTAATCATTTGTCTTTGGTGGTTAGTCATAATTATAAGCTGTTAATCGTGCAATTTCTTCCGGTCTTTTATCAGTTTACTGTTTATCAGTTCGAGAGATTATCTTTAATTACAGAAATAATTCAGTAATAATTAAAAATATTTAAATTATTTACGTTACAGGCCAATGTTAAACCACTATCACTTCAAAATATACCCTCACTCCCAATGAATTTGGAAGTAAACATCATCAGAAGTTACACAACAACAGTAATTAAGTTTTAGTTTATAAGATTATAATTTTTAACTTTTAACTTTACACCTGAAGATGGTTCAATGTAACCGAAACATGTAGTAAAAAGTTGTACCAAATATGTAAATGATATTTTAATATCTTATGTATAATTTTATTTATATACAATTGTGATTAGACGGGGGAAAAAACACGAAAAATTAATTACAGAAGTCTGACTGACAGTGGTCCATAATCATATCGAAAATATAAAAGAAAAAGTTAGAGTCTGAGAAGAACGTTTTACTCGCAGATTGTGGATGACCAACGCGTGGCCAGTCACAATGTCCCAAGTTGCGCGCGGAAAAATTACACAGGGGTAAAGCCGTCATAGGATGTTTTTGTCTTGTGGTATTTTGCATAGCCCACTTATGTTGCGCGGATGACTCACAGGGCATAAGAAACCGTTTACTTTTAAGTAAATATTTACATTCGCATCAATTGAATAAGAACGTTGCATTTATGAACCGGGTGCCCATTTGTGAAACTTTCCAAAGCTCGTTTCCTCTTACCGACTGTTGAGAGGCAGAACTTTGAAGTAGGGGATTGTAAACCTGCGATCCGCTATCTAACCGCCCATGTGTTTTCTGTGAAGTGACTTGGGTAAAACCGGTTTATCTTGTCTCATTACTTTCAGAAACACCTAGGGAATAAAAAGTAAAATTGCACTCACAAATTCTACAGCATCTCTTATCCTATATGATAAAGATATTTCTTGCTGATACAAAGATATCATAAGATACATAATTGGCAAATATTGGATAGATGATGATAATTTTACCTTTGGCACAGTAATGCTGTTAAGGAATTTAAGATCTTGTGGATAATATTTTATTTATAATTACGCGTTATTATAACTGTTGCCATTGTAATGCTGTCAATCGATTTTGGGCCTTATGGATAATACTTATGACTGTGTGTTTACTAGTATATATTTTCCCTTAATTTTTAACGGGTAGTTGGAAAATGTTAAATTAAACACCGAGTAGACGTGTCTTGTGTTTTTAAATGTAATTAACTTTTATACTCAGTTCTACTGAACACGTGCTGCATTTTGTAAAGTTCTTCACAACATTTTTAAAAAGGTTACCGAACATAACAAAATCCAATAAACAAACTTAACCTAACCTAACCTAACTGATAAGCTGCAAAGGTGATATATCACGAAAGGAATTTTTACCCTTGGTTAGAGAACAGTTTTTTTTCTTCTACAAGATAAAACTATGTATTAGCCATCAATAAACACTCAGCTATTTTTTCATTACATCGCGACTGGGGGTTGAAAGGTGGGTGGGTAAAGGGGTGGGTTTACCTCCGTGGATGATAAGAATTTTGATCCATTAGCGGATTAAAAATTCCACTTATATTTTACCAGAGTAGCAAATAAAATACACATAGAAGGAACATAAGAGGATGATAATAGTTCAGAATGCAATAAAGACTGTAGTAAATACAGAGTATGAGTAACAAGTTAGGACGTGTACGCATATCGTAAAATTTTGCGCGGAGTTTTTGTCAGAATTTAACCTTGGACATTACCGAATGGCGAGGGGATTTCGCGTAAAAACATTTCGGAGAGCAGAAATTCTTGGGGATTTCCCAAATACGGATCAGGGTTGATACATTACGTTAGGTTTCGTTGTTCGACTGGTGATTGTGTTATGTGACAGACTGTACATTGCAGTGGCCTGTCCCTTGTATAAGAAAGTCTGAGACAGAAGAGCCCAAGGTCAGAATATAACAGTAGTGCCTAGAGAAATAATACAATTAAATTAATTGATTTTATATTATAAATTAACGCTTATCACACTCCACACTCTCATAGACCACGCGGTCTGAGAATAATATTCGAACTCTGAACACTGAATTTAACATTCACGGTGAAAGGTGAGGTTAAGGTATCCCGTTACACGCCATGTAGGCATTTGGGGGGGGAGTTATAACTCCTATTCATTCTCAACCTGGGAACTAGATGGGGGTGAGTAATATTAGATATTAGATTATTTTGAATTTTTATATTTAGATTGAATTAAATGACGACAAATCAGTGTTACGAGTTTTAATATTTCGTTGTGTCTGTATTTATTATTTTGCTAGCGAGAAATTTCGATTTACATACACAAATCTACGTGTTTCAATAGAATATATTCTCTTCAGAACCTAATCCGGAAGAAATTTGAGGACAGGCTGTACACGGAACATGGTTTACTTAACAAGTAACCATAAAATAAACCGTGATAATTGATACGAACCAAGTTTGTACACAAACCTCTATTTGTAGAGTAATACGTGAATAAAATGAACTGTTATAAATGAATGTAAACTTTGTAGAGTTTCGTGTGTGAACAGCAGATGCACTGACTTAATTATCTTAATATTGGCCGATTTTAAACTGGTGATGGAGGCGTCTGGTTTCTCCGAAACGTCGCTCAGTATCTATTAAGACTACATGATGCTACGTCTAAGAAGAATAATATTTGGATCTAAGTGGTATGAAGTGACAGGAGACTGGATAAAACTGCGAAATGAGTTTAAATATTTATTTTCGCAAAGTGTGGACAGATTCGTGTTGATAGGTGAGATAATGTAGCACGCATTTGAGATGTGATTGTCGGATAATCTGGATGTTAAGAGAATGTTGAAGAAGTAATCATTGGTGGAAGGGTTATATTAAAAATGGATCTTAAGGGAACAAAGTCATGGTGTGGACTGGATTCATCTGGCACGTGAAAGGATACCATTGCCAAGCTATTGAACACGGTAATCGACCTTTCTGGGTTCATTAAACGGTGGAGAGTTTTAGCAGTCGAGATCCTCAAAGACTCCATTGGCGTGTAAAACAGACGACGAAAATATATTATTTTAGACGGATGTTCCCGCGTGTTGGGGACGTTGAAGTTTGCAAGTCTGTACTTTTGGTCTCTTTTATAATTAGTCTTCCGTTGAACCTCTCGTCATAAAATTGTATTTGAAAAGTTATGATGAGAAGGCATATTTAAATATTACAGCAGTTGAAGTTTATTTTTAAGCAAGGCGTAAAGTGTGTGGGGGAAAATTGCGAACAATGGCTATAATTAACTCGCAGTTTAGCGAACAGATAAGACACGAGGTTATGTGATGATGGAAGTGACAAGTCACGTACACGCGACGCGTTTTTATAATTTTACACCGGGAATTGCAGTCTTTTGTCACGACTTTCAATGCCACGTAATATTTTAAAGCCCAGTGGTAACTATATGTACCACCTACTTTTGACATTCAGTAACTCTGCATTTTACCCACAAAGTATGTCTTTGTGTTTCGTATGACTGTAAAAATAAACAGCGATTATTTCCTTAAACAGCGTTAACCAGTCGATCTTTGTAATGGTGAAGTGTGGTGTTTTCTTCGCGGTACGAACTAAAGGTTTAAATATTATGTACGTAGCGCGTGTCTCATTATAAACAGCGATTATTTCCTTAAACAGCGTTAACCAGTTGATATTCGTAATGGTGAAGAGTTGTGTTTTCTTCGCGGTACGGACTAGATGTTTAAATATTATGTACGCAGCGCGTGTCTCATTATAAACAGCGATTATTTCCTTAAACAGCGTCAACCAGTTGATCTTTGTAATGGTGAAGAGTTGTGTTTTCTTCGCGGTACGGACTAGATGTTTAAATATTATGTACGTAGCGCGTGTCTCATTATAAACAGCGATTATTTCCTTAAACAGCGTTAACCAGTTGATATTCGTAATGGTGAAGAGTTGTGTTTTCTTCGCGGTACGGACTAGATGTTTAAATATTATGTACGCAGCGCGTGTCTCATTATAAACAGCGATTATTTCCTTAAACAGCGTCAACCAGTTGATCTTTGTAATGGTGAAGAGTTGTGTTTTCTTCGCGGTACGGACTAGATGTTTAAATATTATGTACGCAGCGCGTGTCTCATTATAAACAGCGATTATTTCCTTAAACAGCGTCAACCAGTTGATCTTTGTAATGGTGAAGAGTTGTGTTTTCTTCGCGGTACGGACTAGATGTTTAAATATTATGTACGCAGCGCGTGTCTCATTATAAACAGCGATTATTTCCTTAAACAGCGTCAACCAGTTGATCTTTGTAATGGTGAAGAGTTGTGTTTTCTTCGCGGTACGGACTAGATGTTTAAATATTATGTACGTAGCGCGTGTCTCATTATAAACAGCGATTATTTCCTTAAACAGCGTTAACCAGTTGATATTCGTAATGGTGAAGAGTTGTGTTTTCTTCGCGGTACGGACTAGATGTTTAAATATTATGTACGCAGCGCGTGTCTCATTATAAACAGCGATTATTTCCTTAAACAGCGTTAACCAGTCGATCTTTGTAATGGTGAAGTGTGGTTTTTTCTTCGCGGTACGAACTAAATGTTTAAATATTATGTACGCAATGCGTGTCTCATTATATACAGCGATTATTTCCTTAAACAGCGTTAACCAGTTGATATTCGTAATGGTGAAGAGTTGTGTTTTCTTCGCGGTACGGACTAGATGTTTAAATATTATGTACGCAGCGCGTGTCTCATTATAAACAGCGATTATTTCCTTAAACAGCGTTAACCATCTCTGTAATGGTGAAGAGATGTGTTTTCTTCGCGGTACGGTCTAAATTCGTAAATATTATTTACGCGAGTTTCGGCTTCAAAGGGTAAACCAGTTGATCTTTGTAATGGTGAAGTGCGGTGTTTTCTTCGCGGTACGGACTGGATTCTTAAAATATTATTTAGAGTTTCGGCTTCAAAAGGTAAACCAGTTGATCTTTGTAATGGTGAAGAGGTGTGTTTTCTTCGCGGTACGGACTGAATGTTTAAATATTATGTACGCAGCGCGTGTCCCATTATAAACAGCGATTATTTCCTTAAACAGCGTTAACCTGTTGATCTTTGTAATGGTGAAGAGTTGTGTTTACTTCGCGGTACGGACTGAACTCATAAATGTTATTTAGACGAACTGGGACCCCCGAGCGACTTTGCGTGCAGAAACGTGTAACAGGAAAAGTTAAATGAAGGTCAGGACGCCGACAGACTGGCTGCATCTTTCGTTGACGTTGCAATAACGTAACTGAGTCGGTGGATTGTGGTGATGAACTATGGAACGGTGTGTTTCTGTAAATATCGATGACTTTGCACAACGCTTAATGATCGCATTGGCCTTGGCGGTTGAACTGCCACAAAGCGCAACCTACCGGACCAAATTCCATGGATCAGAGTCTCTGAGAAGCTGATCAAGATATTCTCCGTCGGACGCTACATTCTACCTTCCTGTTGTGGGATTTCTAGAAACGCACGACAAAGCTTTTTTTATTATTATTTCTGCCACAAAGTTATCATAATAATTAGAGCGACGTGCTTCGATCTCGCTAGACCACAAAGGGGGGAATTATAACAGGACTTTCGCTTCAAGGCCTAGAGGAAAGCGGAACCTCCGAAGACCTTGATGTAGATGGGAGGACAATATTAAAATTGATCTAAGAGAAATGCTGTTGGAGGGGATTAGATTTATCTGGCCCGGTGGTGGGCTGTAGTTGAAGGGAGAAGTTTCGACCGATTTTAATAATTTTCCTGGAGTGACTGATGAAAACCACGGAAAACATCGGTCAGGGTATCCGGTCTCTGGGCCGGGATACCGAATGTCGTAGTTTATGTGTTTTTTCCCTTCCAGGGTGGTATCGATGTGTAAGCAGTCGATCGTGGTCGAAGTAATGACTTCAGCTCGCTAGAATGGACCTCTGACGGCGTCCACACGCAGAGACTGGCATATATACCAAGAAACAGTGGAACATTTACGGTAAGAACAAGATAAAGATATTTAAGAATTCAGTCCGTACCTTAAAGAGAACACAACACGTCTCCATAACAACGATCAACTGTTAACGCTGTTTAAGAAAATAATTGATATTTTTTGTGAGAATTCATAAATAAATTATGCGGACAGAATAAAGATATGTTTGATTGTTGAAAGTGGTGGTACATATACTTACCGCTAGGTTTTGTAGGGTGAGGAAATTAGATTTCGGATTAAACTTAAAAGTGAAATTCGTCTTTAGAGAAATTCATCCGCCTGATTCCGCTGTCCGAAAGGAATATTTTTCAACGTCTGTGTATCGTTCCCCACAAACTAGTGCCCGAAATGGAATGGTATGTCGTATCTTACGGAACCCTATTTTTAGAACTAGTTTTTTTGTTTCCTCGCAGAGGATGTGCAGTTACCAGCAGAAAATAGTCCGTCCAAACTTGGCTCACTACTTCGTTGCTATGCACCACAAAAGTCCGCGTACAAATTGATTACACCAGAAAGGAATGTCTCGAGGGTTGACGGACTTTCCAGTTGAAAGTTTCGGAATTATATAAGTGCATAAACTGAACGTATAATGGGGGAGTAGGCCATAATCTGGTCTAACTAAATTCCGGAAATGCTCGCTACTTCTCAGTTCAAAATATTTTGGCTTCCCGTCTGATTTCCAAGAACCCGAATATTAAAGTTTACAAAACAATAATCTTACCTGTTGTTTTGTATGGGTGCGAAACATGGTCTCTCACTCAGAGGGAGGAACACAGATTGCAGGTGTTTGAGAATAGGGTGTTGAGGAGACGATGGTGTCTGGGGAAAACTGCGTAATGATGATCTTAAAAATCTGTACTCCTCCCCCAATATTTTCAGGGTGATTAAGTCGAGAAGAATGAGATGGGCTGGGCATGTGGCACGCATGAATTGGGCGAGATGTGTGCACCGGGTATTGGTTGGGAAGCCTGAGGGGAAGAGACCACTGGGGAGACCTAGACGTAGATGGGAGGATAATGTCAGGCGGGATCTATGGGAGATAGGAGTTGAAGGAGACTGGATTTTGTTGGCCCAGGTCAGGGACCGGTGGAGGGCTTTGGTTAATTCGGTGATGAACCTTCGGGTTTCCTAAGCCATCTAGTTGGTTGGGTCCACTATTTGGGAAGCCTGAGGGGAAGAGACCACTGGGGAGACCTAGACGTAGATGGGAGGATAATGTCAGGCGGGATTATATGGGAGATAGGAGTTGAAGGAGACTGGATTTTGTTGGTCCAGGTGGAGGGCTTTGATTAGTTCGGTGATGAACCTTTGGGTTCGGTAAGGCATGTAGTTGGTTACTTATGATCTGGTCTAATGTTCTGTTGGTGTCCATTTTGGTTCTGGTGATGCGTTGCACTAACTGCTCAGATCCTGCTTTCAGAACGCGGACGGTTAGAGCAAATACACTAACGATGTGCTTGTTTAATAACGGGTTTCATCAGTGCACCGTAAAACTCACTTTTTGTTAACTATTCCCCAGAATTAACAGTTCAGACAGACATTGCTGTTTCAGTAATGTTTGATCTACCTCAGACGTGATGTAAGATGTCGTCTTCAACATTTTGTTCACGTCTACGAACATTTGCGTTGGATTGGGATATGAATATATGAAGGAAGACTCAGGGTCGTATTTATTTGTTCAGTACCTCATATTTACAGTGTTACAACTTCTACGCCCTAAATTTCCTCCAGGCCATTAAAATACCCTTATAAGGCATGGTAGAGTGGAGTTATGGCTCCATGCACTCTTAACCTTGGCAGTAGATGGAGATGAGAGGTCAAATTCGAACCCGGGTCGCTCTTCTCGCCATCACCGGAGGAAATAACCCTTAATCTGAAGGCTGGGTGAGCCCCAGGGTCGATGTTGACGTGACAAAGAGAATGTTTTCTGCCCTCGCTGGTAATGGAACCGAGGTCATTTGCCAATAGCCAGTCGTTGACTTTGTACACTTCACAGCAGTTTCACCTCTGCCCTGAAGGCAGAGGTGACGTGTTCTTCCGGAACTTTGCTCGATAGTTTGGTTCGTTTGTGATCGTTTGCTGGCTCTCACGGGATTCTGGGCCTTATGGGATAATATTTACAATGCGTCTATACTATTTATATTTTCCCCCGTCTATCTTGACGGGAATTTTATTAGTACAGATCAGAATACATTATACACGAGAAAATAAAAAAAGTGTTTGTTGAAAGCTGCAGACTGAAGTGACAGTTTGCGTGTGCGGGGGACATGAGTCACTTCAGCTTCAAATGCGTTGCCCGCGCTTTCTCTCTGGTTTTCTGCATCCGCGTCTGGTGGGTGGAGCACTCGAATCCTCAAGGTCCGCCATGTAGGGTCATGGGATGACGACGCCCTCGTTGTGATATATGTAATTTATCTTCTGTCTTCGGTTCATTCAGGCCTACTAAATCAACGCCTGCCGCACTGCCTTCTGGGACGGTGCGCCATGTACTCTGGTAGACATTGACCTAGGTTTCGGAGGTGCTTACCGACTCCATCATCAGAGCGGAAACCCAGTTTATTACGATTTCAACTATTTAGGACATATGACAAAAACTTCGATTCTGAAGGGGTTTATACGGAACACTGGGGTTGAGTGAGTGACACTTTTTCTCAGTTCAAATCTCGGCCAGGAGACCGGTTGACCTGACTTTTTTTGGGGGGGGGGATGAAGATGATTGTCTTCAGGGTTGTTGCGCCGTGTAGTCTGGTAGAAGTTATAGTGACGTTTCAGAGTCAGGAAGTACCTCTGAAACGTCGGTAAACTTGTATCAGACCACACGGCCCGACAACCAAGAACACAACCACCTGGACGTAAGTTATTTTTTTTTTACAAGAAATCCTTCGGACATTTAAGGCCCCCCCCCCCCCCCCCCCCAGGATCACGTGTATTTTACCACCAATTTTCTTCCAAACTAATGCGATTTGTATCTGAATTGTACTGTTATTATCGACGTATTTTCTAGTAATCCATATTTTTTTATGTTATGAGGGAATTATATGTTTGTTTTAGCAGTAACCGACAGGGAATTTTAATGTTGTAAGGTTGTCTGTCTTTGTTTCTGACCTATACAAGTGCAGAATTTCCAAAGCCACTATTAGACATCCATTTCTGCATCGAGGAAGGAGAAATCAAGGTGATGGATATCACGCTTTTTCTCAGTATAGTGACGTGGATCGACCGGCTTTGCTTCTCTCTCAAGCCACGGCACTGGTACATTTACCACAGCGTTACGTCACAATACACAAATGTCCTTAAAGCCAGACACTCATTTGATTCCTTCTACTCCGAGACGAGTGTCAGAGGTGAAACCCCTAATTTTGGGACCGAGGATGTGATAATGAGATGCTTGTTCAGGGTTATCGCACACCGCGTGTGGGGCGGTGATAGATGGAGTAGGAGGGGTGGGGGAAACCGAAGAACGAGAGAAAAACATGTTCACTGCCATCGTTAACTCAGTGCATGACATAACACGTAATGATGTAACGTTTTATGGATTACGCGGCATAATTTATTTTCGTGTTATATGGCTGATCATAGAGACCATTATGTGTGTGTACATAGAACCCAGATATAAATACAGAGTGTAACAAAATTGGGCATATTTTTTTTAAAAAAAAGTATTGTGATTAAACAAACATATCACAACACAATTTGTTACAAAACATTTTTAACACTTAAAGCCATTAGTTATGAGGCGGACATCCGGGTGATATTCCAAAACGTGTCTCAGTTTGCCCAAGAAAATGACATCTGTCAGAGCTCTTATCTTAATTAAAATATCGCCTGCCTCATAACTAATAGCAGTCGTATTTAACACTTTTAAGAAAACTTGAAGTGTTAACAAATGTTCAAAAAGAAACTATGTTGTGATATTACTGCTCGTTTCTTCACAATACATTATCAAAATGTATACCTTATTCTGTAACACCCTGTATAATTCCGACAAATGTAATGAGAATTTGGTGTATCATCGTTAAAACATCATCTTGGCTTCTAATATTTTTCTTTTTAAACTCTGAACTGCATATCCTTTTAGAATGTGGTTGGCATTTAGTGGCAAAATGCTGCAATTTCGACTTAACTAACAATAAACTTGTTTTTTGAAGAAAAAAACTAATAGTCGCTCAGGTAATCAAGAAATAACCCTCCTTTTATGAAACCCGAATGTTCATTACCGTGCTCACAAGAGCCCGCCATAGGCCCCTATCTTGAGGTAAGTGAACCCAGCCTTCGCCCTCATAAAAATAAATTATCTTAATTTATTTAATTATTAATTATTTTAATTTATTTTATTTATTTACCTTAGTGTGCTGCCTCTACGGGCAAAAGACGAACCTCGGGTACAGCACTGGATAAAAATAAGAAAACATAACTAACAAATACGATAAAGAAACCAATGAACAAATTATAATAAGAGTGGTTAATAAATAATGGTTGAATTGTTTTGGAACACACTGTACACAACTATTGTAAGAAGTGCAGGGAACAAAAGAAGATGAGACAGCACTTTCATTTCGCTCGTCTCGCTTTGTACCTGGAACTCGACTGAACGACTCGGACAAGGAAGATGTGTACGAGTCTTAAAGACTCACGTGCAAATCGCTCGCTGGATGGACTTTCTTGGAATATGTCGAAACATATTTCATTCGCATAATTTCTACCTTTTGACTTTACGCTTTGTCACTCAGTGCAGCAAATTGCTTTGAAGCCTAGAAAAAAATACGTAACAGGGGTACAGAAAATATTTCATAATAACAGTTTTATAATTTACAATTTTCACACGCCATCGTGGTGAAACCCAACAAGGTTAAATTTACGACACAATACGCATGCGTGAGATGGGAAACGCGCACAACATTTTAGCCTTTAAAGACTTCAAGGAGAAAGACAACTTTAGAGACCCAGACGTGGATGGATTATATTAAAATGGATCTTATCTAAGTGTCTTTTTTTTTTTTAAGATTTGTCACTTCGAATCTTAGATACTTAAGTAATAGTTTGAAGTTCTGGTGGTGTTAAGTTTTATTTTATTTAATATTATAAAGCGTACATTTATATTTAAGACAATGCCATTTCATAGATTGGTGATTGGTCCATAGAATGGCATTAGGTTAGGTTAGAGTAGTTTAGGTTAGGTTAGAGTAGGTTAGGTTAGAGTAGTTTAGGTTAGGTTAGAGTAGGTTAGGTTAGAGTAGTTTAGGTTAGGTTAGAGTAGTTTAGGTTAGGTTAGAGTAGTTTAGGTTAGGTTAGGTTTATTTGATACTCGAACAGTTATTTCTCATGGATATTTCTGTGGTAACTAAGTACATTAAATGGTGGTGCCTATATGTACCAATTCTCACTCTGCGCTGAAACCTCCGTGCCTCAGAGACAAGGACGCGTTCCTCAGGTTGTGTTTCATACTGGAGACTGCAAGAAAGGTTTTTCTTCTCTTACGAGTCGTGGAGTTTCGTCAGATGCGTGGGTTTCTTTCCAAGGCAAACTGCCTTACCTCACTGTATCATTCAAAGTAAAACCAAGACAGGCATAAGGCATGAATTCGTACAGATCAGGGGTTTTGAAAAAAAAAAATTCCCAGACCTGGGAACCATGTTTCGCCTTCTGTTATTGAACCGCTGGTCGCAATTGAATTAAGTATTTTTAAACATCGTGGCATTTAATTAAAAATTCAAACTTTTTTATGCCTAGTATATAAAGAGATTTACCTTTAGAAGTCATAAGTGAGATATAGGACTCTGTTTTTAGTTGAGTTATCTTTCAGTGTTAACCTTAATTTCTTATCTTACGACTTCCTAAGTTTTATTCTGTACGTCTCGTCATTTCTTATTGATCTGGCGTTGTTCAATAAGCTGTAGAATTTGCCGGTGTCAATGTAAAAGGGGTATAAGTATTAAAAGTCGAACGGTACGAACTGATTTCTTAAATGATATTTAGATGAGCTTCGGCCTCAGAGGATTACTGTAACTCGACTCTGTAGGGTTGGCAGCATTGCTGAATAAAGCTATAAAAATATCTGGACCAGTGCAGTCCGTGGTGATAATGGAATGGCGTTGCAAATTTCCCAAAAGCTGCTTAGCCCACTTTTGGTCTTACGCTACTCCACGCCCACTAGAGGTTAGAAATTATTACTTTGCAGACTAGAAAGTGAGGAAGTGGGGGTGGAGAGGTGATCTATCCTGGTTTGCCTTTTGCGATCTCTTAAATAAAAGAAGAAATTCCCCTCAAAAAAAGATCAAAGATTTTTTTTAAATATTTTGAGGTTCTCACGGCGATGAGTAAAGATCGTGACTGTCCTGTAGGATTTTTCACTGAGTAGACATTGATCGACGTTTCAGAGGAGTCTCGTGATTGAGGAAGTATACAGCAATGAAACGTCAGTCGGTATCCACCAGACTACACGGTACAACACCCACAGCGAAATGCTTTCACATGAACGAGCTCAGTAAGACAGAATTTTTAAGAAGCTGATTGTCACCCAGCTAGTCAAATTCTACGCACTTTTTTTTAACTCGGATCTTCATTACCGTATTCAATTACGCCTGTGATGCTCGCATTTTTTTACTGCCAGTTGTTAGCCCCACGCCCAACCCCCCAAGCTGCAATACCTCCCCTTTTCAGCTGTCCGATACATTCCTTGGTTTCTCCTCCAGCGTGGTGACGTGACGAAGGACCCACTTAACATGGTTGCTATGGAAATTGTCAATTTGAAATGTGCGAAGATGGCGTAGATTGAAGAGTGTCGTTGAATTGAGAGCTTTCACGAGACAAATCTCCGGTTTCGAATTTTGTAGTGTTCAAGAACCCAGGGATCCGAGACTTTCAAGTTGTTGACCTACAATTGAAGATGCAGACGCACTTGTGAAATTAAATTATAAATATCTGAAGATGAAGGCGACACGTTCCTCCGAAACGCTCGTTATCATCTGTAAGTCACAATGCAAAGAAGCACAATCGATATTCCAATAAACTTTTCTTCATTTTATGTTACGCGCTACGTACATAATATTTAAACAGAGAGTCCGTACCGCGAAGAAAACACAACATTTCACCATTACAAAGATCAAATGGTTAACGCTGTTTAAGGAAATAATCGGTGTTTATTCTGAGAATCATACGAAAACTTTAATTACACCGTGGGTAATACGAAATCATAGATGCTCCACAAATGGAAAAATCATTGTTTTCTTTGTCGTTCTGTCGGCGTCTGAACTGTCCGTATCATGGCTGACGTGCCCAAGAGTTCGCCATGTTTGTAGGAGAATCAACTAACCTGGCTGTCCCCTGCGTAATTTCCTCTGGAATTAACTGGTTAAAATTATAAATTTGTGTCTATTGTTACGTTGGATTGAAGAATTGGGTTCAAATGGTTCCGGAATTTAAACCTGGCCGTTAAAATTATTTCTTTTCAGTTTTTTGCATACAGATGACCATTTCTATTGTTATCAGAAGCCATGGAAATGCATTGTTACGTAACGTGATGTTCACTTCGCTATCCTCCTACCGAATGTACGCAATCGAGGAACGGAACAAGGCGTGAGATTTGGGTTAAGATTAGTAATTAAACGTTCAGATTTATACAGTTTCTATACAGTGATGCAACATTACAATACAAAGACCCGGAAAAAAGATGTCAGTGCATTGTTGTCTCCCCCCCCCCACACACATTTTTCATCTGCTGTCAACCGTAAAATCTAAATCAGTACCGGAATATTTAAATCAATTTAACGAATTCACGCTGACTTTCAACTATTCGGCTGGTTTACTGAAGTAATTTACGTAGTTTGAATATCAAATAAAAGAGATTATTTACTTGCTCAATTTTATCAGTCTAATCACAATAAAATATTATTATTAAATATTAAAATATTATTACAATTAACATTTAAATATTTTAAATATTTTAAATAAATAAATATTTAAATGTTAATTGTAATAATATTTTAATATTTAATAATAATATTTTAAAATATTTTAAATAAATAAATATTTAAATGTTAATTGTAATAATATTTTAATATTTAATAATAATATTTTATTGTGATTAGACTGATAAAATTGAGCAAGTATATATTCAACACAATATGACGCAACATTATCATCTCAGAGATTATTCAGTTCAATTCGCCCTTCTTTAAATTTCATGTTCTTACAAATACGAGTGTGGGTTGTAGAGTTTAACCGACGTTTCAGAGATGTTTCATACCTCCATCAAGGACCTGGTGATGTCATTTTCATCTTACGTGGAGGTCTGGTAGTTTTGAGGCATACACGGGAGCCCACAGACAGTCAAAAGGTTCCCGATGGACCCTCTGTTGGTGCCTACGGTGGAGCCTGGCGGCGTCCGCGTTTGGGGAGGAATTTCGCTTCTGTAGCCGTGGAGACATATTTATACATTCAATTTAGTTTGTAAAGAATTTTTTTTATAAATGTCAATACGATTTGCAGAGATAATTCTGCAATATATCGTATTATTGTTATATAAAAGTCTATTTATGTCGACTTTATTCGGTCATACAATGCTTCTGTGATAGGGAATATGTTTTTTTGGTCAGATATGTTAGGATTTCGAAGCGGGAAGTGTAGTTCTCACTTATTAAGAGTGAAACATTTTTTTAACGTAGTGTTCACTCCACGAGTATCAAACTTTGGAGAGAAAAAAATTTTGATGGAAACCGTCACCCACCAAATTTTACGCTTTCGGAGAAAGTTGAATAGAGGAATCAGGAATAATCAAACGGATTACCGAATGCTGTGGTAAATCATGAACGAAACCGGAACTATTTGATGACTAATCACATTTTCATTAGCGTTTTTCCTTCCATCACTGGTGATGCCATTAATAAGACACGGTGGACATAAGCGATGTTTTGCTTACGAAGTCCCGTCAAATGTTCTGCTTCGCTCACTGCTGATTTTCTTGCCTTCGCAGAAAAAAGTAGCCCCTTCTTGGCATCGAACGTGCAGTACCAGTCTCCGTTACGCAAATAATTAGCAGACAGGTGAAAGTGTGGCGCGGTAAGCCTGCACTCGACAGATATAAATAATCGGTGCCTGCAGGAATTAATGACGCTTTATCAACTGCAAAGATTAGTCTCAAATGAAATAAGACGATAATTCGTAAGCGGGAAGGTGTTGGAAAGGAAACGGCTTTCCCCCACCGATGGAAATTTTAGGAACGTGGATTGTTTAACGATGAATTATCATCGGCATATATTTTTTTTCCCCTAAAATTCAGAATTATATAAAAAGTTTATTTTTTCTGTGTGGATAAATAAAATTATAGTAGCCGGGTCAAAACAGTGCGGTTCCGAAGTTCGTCTAAATATTATTTTAAGAATTCAGTCCGTACCGCGAAGAAAACACCACACTTCACCATTACAAAGATCAACTGGTTAACGCTGTTTAAGGAAATAATCGCTGTTTATAATGAGACACGCGCTGCGTACATAATATTTAACCAAAGAGTCCGTACCGCGAAGAAAACACAACACTTCACCATTAAATAGATCAACTGGTTAACGCTGTTTAAGGAAATAATCGCTGTTTATAATGAGACACGCGCTACGTACATAATATTTAAACAAAGAGTCCGTACCGCGAAGAAAACACCACACTTCACCATTACAAAGATCAAATGGTTAACGCTGTTTAAGGAAATAATCGCTGTTTATAATGAGACACGCGCTACGTACATAATATTCACACATTCAGTCCGTACCGCGAAGAAAACACCACACTTCACCATTACAAAGATCAAATGGTTAACGCTGTTTAAGGAAATAATCGCTGTTTATAATGAGACACGCGCTGCGTACATAATATTTAAACATCTAGTCCGTACCGCGAAGAAAACACTACACTTCACCATTACAAAGATCGATTGGTTAACGCTGTTTAAGGAAATAATCGCTGTTTATAATGAGACACGCACTGCGTACATAATATTTAAGAATTCAGTCCGTACCGCGAAGAAAACACAACTCTTCACCATTACACAGATCAACTGGTTAACGTTGTTTAACGAAATAATCGCTGATTACAGTGAGAATCATACGAAATACATTAATACACTCTGTGGGCAGAATTTAATGTTACTGGTTGTTAAACCAGATGGTACATATAGTTACCACGGGTTTTTAAAAAAAAAGGGTTAATCGCTGTCTAACCAAAATTATGGATAATCTTACGTATCTTACTACACGAATAAACTGTGGATTAGTTTCTTGTTAATTCAACCTTGTGCCACTTTGATATATTCCAATAGCGAAAGTCACATTAGGTTCATTGTTTTTGTTACAGTTTTGGTCCGTTCTTTCCAACTACCTCTCCCTTGCCTTCACACTGAAGGTTGTTAAAGTGCATTACGTATTCTAAAGGTCCTGCTATTAACAGGACCAGGTCTAAGTCAACAGGAGACGAGAATGATCGAGGGGCCAGTGTGTCTAAAAAATGGCGTGTTTCAATTGTAATTCTTAACCCCTCACTGGTTTTGATGGTCGCTTGAGTTACTTCTAATGTTGATCGAGACACAGACTTAAGAGATGATTGAGTTAAGAATAATAATTAATCTACTGGAAAAACAGTACATATATTAATCTGGATGTAGGCATAAATTATGGTTTTCTGTGAATTGTAACCCTTTTTAAGCTAAAGCTTGTCTGAATAATGTTTAACAATTCAGTCCGTACCGCAAAGAAAACACAACACTTTAACATTACATAGATCGACTTATTATTTCTTCAATATCAGCTTTAATATTATCACCATTTCTACGAAAATTCATCCAACTGGTCTCTTACTTTTAAAGTTTTTCATGTAAAATGTCGTATTTATACAGTGCGTTCAATTTTATCAGTGAACGCAGTGCGTATGCCCGTCTAAACTCATCTCTTGTCTTGTTCCACTGACAGTACAAAGTGAATCTGACGCGTTACGAAGCTCCTAATGATAGAATTTCTCTCCGAGGTCCGTATGATATCTTTCTGTGCTCCCAAATGCTTTGAAACTGTGTTAATTCCTTAATCTGGCGTAATATGTTTCTTTCCTTTCAAGAACTGTTCGAGTTCAGACAACAGACAACAGATGTCAGCGTATTGTGTTGAGAAGGAAATTCAAATTGAATTTGACTATCGATTGTTGCTTAGCCGTTACTTTCACGTCTGACTCGGCGAGTTTTCGAGCTGTCTGCGTGTTCAGCAAAAACACGGTCAGGCCAAGAAAGGCGTCGTTTGGAATCGAGGTCCCCTACACACGACACAGTAAATGCCTTAAGATTGACAGCTGGTTACAATTTTAAGTCGATCGATAATTTTACATAGATCGATAAATCGACGGATTACTACTACAAGAACTGAGTAAAAGTACGAAAAACTTGTCGTTTTTATGTCAGCGAAGATGACGATGTTGGTCGTGGCGTCTGCTTCATTGTTAACTTTGGTTTTATATGAGCCTGTCAGTATCAGTTCCAACAGAAAACCATTTTCACGGCTCGTTTCTCAGCTCAGAGTGAAAGAAGTATGATTTGAATACTTTCCTTTCTTATAATTGGACATGACGACACTGCTGTTTCATCTTCACTGCTCAGAGATTTTTTTTTTAAAACCTCGTTCCCAAAAATAAATAAGAGTTCAATATTGTAAAAATCTACGTAGACATTACACAACACTGGCATTTACGTCACCAGATTCCTTTATTGATAAGCTCAAAGGAACTGTGGACTTAGATCACTATTACTCGATGGTCAGGCGATAATATGAACCGAGGTCATTGTGAACCAACAATGAACACGATTTGCATTTCAGTAATATGTTCCAACAATGACTACGGGTCATCTGAATTGCCCAGTCTCTACGAAAAACTCTACAGACAGACACACAAACATGACCGGTGTGAACCGGTCGAGTGGTTATCATTCTTGCTTCGTACTCTGCAAATGTTGCCCCAGAGATCGACTGTTGATAAAAAGTAAAAATATCTTGTGCAGTGGTTTTCCTTGGTCTCTCCAGAAATATAGCACCTTCAATCCCGCCCAAACCACTTCCTTTCGTGCCCCTACAGTTCATCATCATCGTAATCACTCTGTACGGAGTCATTCTCTATAAGACGTTTCCACTTGATGTGAGTTTTGATTTGTTTAATATTCACCATTTAGACTAAATGTGTTGTTGAAGTGAGCGACCTATATTTTCGTTTATGTGACGTAATTATGCCTGCTTTTTTTTACGGTAATGTTTTATTATATCATCCTCCGCAGAAAACCACTCTTGTTAGATTTGAACTCGATGTGAATTGCATGTTGGGCCATAAGAAGTTCGGCCGAAAACATTTGGTGCATAATCTCAGTTATAAATTTCATAGAAATACGTTCATTACCTTTTTTCCATTCATTTTATAAACCTATTGCTTAAGTCAGTTACTTGGCGTCTGCACCCGTCAGTAGGGATTGGCTCAGTTCGTCACGGCTTGGTTTATTCAACGGGACGGCAAGGCAGGTATTAACCAGTCCAAAAATATTATGTGGCGGTGTTCAATCCGATGTTACATGTGCACATTATATATGTATGTATGTATATATATATATATATATATATATATATATATATATATATTGCAGAGCGTGTCGTATCAACCCTTCCCCCGCCTCATTTTTATATGTCGGAGAACACAGAGAATGTTACGTTACGTTACGTTACGTTACGTTACAGATTGCTGCAATGGCATTGTTCTGTTAACGACCTTGTTTGGTGTGAGGAAGCCACCACTGATAGCGCTGATGTCGATACAGACTTTGTAATCTGCTGTCGTTTGTTCCAACGTTACACTAGCTAGAGCAACTTGTCAAACCTGTTGTGAAGTGAGGGTCAATGTAATTTCCTTGTATCATTGGCCATCAATCCGCTATTTTAATTCTGCTGTCGAACTTTTCCTCTTTGTAGGGTTATGTGTGGTGGTCTTAGCGTCCAAATATCCCTTTCATTATTGTTTCCTTGACAACAATGTGGCGATTACACAAACGCTTTACAATTTATTTTTGGCGAACTTTAATTTCATAAAGGAAGTAGTCGTATGAGATTACCATGATGTCTGTAAACCCCCCCCCCCCTGTTCAGATTTCTAACCAGATCCTCAGTTTTTGCAAAACGTGGTATGACTGTTATGTCATTAGAAGGCGCAACAACCCCGTGCTGTTTTAATTGCTGTGATGACAACATGGCGATCGCGCGAAATTTGCATTTAACAGGGCTATTAATTGCACGTAGTTTCATCATATTTCGTTAACATTGGTATGTATTTATTGTTGAGAAAATCGGCGGATAGTTCAGATGTAAGCTTTGTCTGCTAATACTCAATCACGACCAAGTACTAAAGTGTATATGTAACAAACTTCGATTTACAAGTCTCTTCACCTTTATCTGTTTCAGATAATTAGTGTTTTGACGGTGTCACCAAAATGTCACGTCAGCAGCCAGAACGGAATATTCCACATCTGCGAGACATATTTGGTTTCCATGGCAACTGGAACAGTCAAACACCTCGCAACAATGAAGATATTACACAACAAACGCTAACGAAATTTCAGGATATGAAACTGTCAAATGACGGTAGCAAAGATAGGCTTCCAGGATCTTCGTCTGCTGGAAATGACAGTGCTATATCTGTTGGTTCGACAAGCGAAGATGAAACTCCAAGAGTTCAGGCACCAACTAATAATAAAAAGAAAAAGCAACGTTCTAGACGTGATAATTCGAGAACTCTGACAGAGAAGGACGTAAAACATTTAGAACGGCACCTGTCAATGAAGAAAACCATTCGGAAGAAGATAATGAGAGATTTACAGCAAGCTTTTGTTGAAGATCCTAATGAATTTAGAGTGGAAGATATTTCTCCTGAGCAATTGAAAGCAGAAATAAATATTCAAAGTCTGAGTTTTGGAACGCCTTCCCAGAAGACTGGGAAGAAAGCATCTGCTGAATCGAATTTCCTAGATATGCTACGAGGTGGCAGCACTAACAGCACACCTAGTGGTAGGTTTATCAACGATGACGAAGACTCTGGCCATGGTTCGCCAACACGAGAGTCATCTAGTAACAGAATTGGAGACTACGACGACGACGAGGATATATACGAGACGGAATCAGGAACCAATAAGAAGACAAGCTTTTGGCGGCGTTTTACTATGAAGGGTCGAAATAAGCGATGAAAATATTATGCAAGTAATGTACTCTTAGTGTGATATTGTATTAATGAGCTTATATTAAAGTCCAGCAACTGTGATATCAAAAATTTATCCTTGCTGTATTGGGGTTTAGAATTTTGGGTAAAGAATGTAGCTAGTCAGTAACAATGAATCTTTAATATTTGCTGTTTTATCAAGGGGGAATTTTATGTGACGAAGCGAAACGCATTGAAGGTAACAATGGCAGCCTTGAGATTAACATACATCAATACATGTTATATAACATCTTTGAGTATGTGATAGACAATGCTTCGTAGATATATTAACAATATGGAGATACATACAAGTAGTCTGTGTGCCTTCTAAATATTTATACTTCTGTTTTTGCCTTTGATATAAGACTATTTTTATTTGAGGAGGAAACAGGACAAAATTCTGTTTGATATAATTTAGAGTAGGTCTTTAAGATGAATTCTAGGGCCTTATGAAATGTTTTTTTTCTATTAAAGTTGTCTCAGTTTTAAATACTTGGTACTTCGTACATAATATAATTTATAAGTATGTTTAAAAAAAGTGTTAAAACTTCAAGTTTGGAATGTTAAAAGGTAAGAGAAAGTATGAAATTATAAAACTCATCAAAAAACTTCTAATCCATCTCCACAGAATCTATCATCCAATTAATCTACCTTCTAAGATGCAAATATATTTCATTGTGAAATAGATTTTTAACGTAATAGACTTGGTGATTGGGTGTTATTGTGTTAGTTATTATGTATGTTCACTGATGATTTATGTTCCTAAAAACTTCATTTTTATTTTGTGTGAGAGTTGAAAAAAAATGTATATAAATATTTTAATACGCAGTTGCAGACAGATTACAAGGGATTCCACACACAAAAAAAAAGACAGGCACTTTTAACTAGCTGAGCAACTATTAGCTCCTCAGGAAGAGCTCTGATCATCGGAATTAGTAAGAGTCGACAGCTTTCTCACGTTGTCGATTTGTAGATGTAATGTAATTTAATATTATCTTGTAGGTTTGTTGCAACTCTTGCTTAGCGTTTGAAATATTTTCTCATGAGTGAGTTTAAGTACTGTTCTATGAAGGTTAAGTAGACTATTGGTGGATAAAAAAGCTGACCTGATCTAGATCATGCTACTGTATGCTTTTTAATAACATTCAGTGTATCAGCCAATGAGAACACTGTGTGTTTTGATAATTAATTACACAATATTTTGTCATTTATTAAGTACTAAAGTGATGTGACTGAATGTATAATTAAATAAGAGAATTGAGATACAATAAATAATAGTATCAATGGATTTATTTTACATGATTTCTTAAAGACAGGAACAATGCTGAGTTTGCATTCTTCAAACAATAGCCAGAATTCTGATCCTTTTGGGACCAGCCAAGTACCAGTCGGATATAAAGCCCCAAACGTATAATAATGTGCTGCTTGGTTGGGGCCATTGCACACCTCATGGGGTATTGATACATGAGTATGGAGCAATGATCATTAGCAAGGGAAAATTTGAAAAATAGAAGAACCTGCCACAGTGCTACTTCATCCACCAAGAATCACACTTTGAAATCTGATGGTATTGAACCTGGGACTCCACAGTAAGAAGGCAGCATCTAACTGTATTACTTTGAAGTTATGTAGTTAGCAACTGTAAGTTTCAAAATAAAGGTTCGTTTTTGAGAATGTTAGTGATCATTCTGTATTTCTGTTCATCTGTAGTCCAGACATCAATATTACACACAATTTCATTAAACATGACGTAAGTCCATTCTGGGATCAACAGCAACATAAGAGACCTTCAAATATAAAGCACTAGCATAGTGATTCACATTATCATGCTTCTGGGGGCCCAGGAACAACTTACAAAATTTGGGCTCGTCCTGTACGTTATACTGCAGACTATCATAACCTTAAACTACCTCGTCACCAACTCTAAGGTTTACATACATCCACGCTTAAATAATCAAGGTGTAAAATACCTTGTACTAGCTTAACAGTAATTAAAACTGACATTCAAATGTAAACATAACATGTACTGTGAAATTCAAGGACATTGTGGTATAACAGACCACAGGATTTAAGCAAAGAAACAAGTTCTACATCCGTAGCTTATGCTTATAAAAGACCTACGGCAATTGAACACATCCTACTCTAAAATCTGTTTTCGGCCGTTGGGTACAGTGTTTTGCTTTGTTTCGGTGTTGGTGTGCCTGATCACGGTCATAGTGCAATTTCGTAATGCAAAGTAATGTTACGTAGTCAGTTTTAGTGGTGAAGTTGTGGCTGGCTGTAGTAGTTTGTGTTTGTTATTAATGATAATTATTTTAGTAGAATTGTTGGTGTATTGTGATAGAATAAGTTAGTGTTACAGGTAAATCAAGTTTAACAATGGCACCAACGTTAAGTAAATTTGTTACGAAGAGAAATGTCGCGGGAGCGCTGTCAGTTTCTTTTCTGTATTGGTTACTTCGTATGCGAAAAAAGCAGAATAAAATAATAAGGTAAGGTTATGTCTGTGTAGTTATTTTAATTATGTTCTCGCATATGTGCATGTTTCCTGCAAGAGATTTGTTCCCTTATGATTTGCAGAATAACATTTTGCATGCAAGTCATCTTTACCAATCTTGCTACATGTCAGTCTCGTCTCACCCTGCTTTGAGATTATCACCCAAATAATGTTTGGTCAAAAGCATATATCTTATGAGGCTACTCATACGATTTTTTCTAACCTCCTGTTCCACTCCTATAGATACAAATATACTTCTCAGCCCTTTGTTTTCAATTAACCACAGCCTGAGGTCTATCTTTAATGTGAGAGACCAAGTTTCACACCCATACAAGAAAAAAGGGAAAATTATAGTTCTGTAAATATTGTATGCACTTCTCTGTTTTTTCTTAAGTGTTTGATGAATGCATATCTTATCAGTAGTTGATTTGTTATGTCAAGAGTCCACACTGATGAGCCCCAGTAATTTAATCTACTTATGGATTTGAACTTTATTGAATAATAGCTTTTGTATAAAGTTGATAAGAGTGATATTCATCAGTAATTACTGCAGGTTTATCACCATTGTTACATGTAGGTGTAATAACTGATTCTCTTCAGTACTGGAACAATTATTTCTTATTCCAAATGAAATGAAATAGGTTTGTGGATCTTACAATAAATTGGAACATTGTACTTGGATTGGTTTTACTGAAATTTTATCAGTACTTGGTAAAGAGTAGTCGGTCCTTTCAAGTTTTCAGTAGGCTGCAGAAATTTACTTCGGTATAACGAGTGGAAACCGATTAATATTTTCGTAGTTCTATAAATATTTGTTAATTTTTACTTTCTTACACATAAATTTATTTATTTTTCAGAAAGCCTGTACACAGTGAAATCCAGTATGTAGTTGGTGAAGTAAGTTACTTTTCTCTTTTAGTTCAGTTACTTTGTTACTTTCTCCCCCCTCCCCCATTATTTAAATTTATCATTAAATTATAAGAAATCATAATATTTGCAACTTAAATAATGGTCTTGGATACAAAATTTTCATGGCAATGAATATGAAGATGTGTTTCTTGTGGGTTGTAGTGCCGTGAAGTCAGGTAGAAGTGTACCACTTTCAGAGGTCCTTGCTGCCTCTGTCATCAGGGCATTAAGTGAAATTTTGGTAAACTACGGGACTACACGGTGCAGCAACCCAGAAGACAGCCATCTTCGATGCAAAGAAATGTCTGTAATTTTTCATCTCATAATTTTCTTTACATTTTAGTGCCCCTTTATGTGAAAAACCTGAATTTTAACATGTTAGTGACTTTTCAGAAAACCCAAGAACATAACAGAATTTAAAAACCAAATTATCTAGTCAATGCAAAAATTGGGAACAGTCTATAATGAAATCCTTTCCATGAAAGCTTAGTGGGAGATATGTTCATCCATTTATAAAGCTACCACTATTAAAAATATATATTCTCTGCGGGACCAAAAAAAATTGACACTTTTAGCTTTGCTCTTTCTTGTATAAAATGAACTTGATATTTGATTTGGAAATTCAGAAAACATTCTTTGCTCCATATAATCTGGTACAAGTTTACCACCATTTCAGAGATGTTTCCTGCCTCCATCATCAGGGCTATCATCGAAAAGGACATCGTTGTATCATGACTGCTTTTGGTAAATTATTAAGCTACCGACATCCCCAAGGGATGAATTCACCGTTTAAACGAATTAATTCCTGCCAAGATTTTCCGAGTCATGCTGAAGCATCAAATAATGAAGCCAAACATGAATTTCACACATATAATATACAGTTATTGGCCATTCTCTTGAAATTATCCTTGAAGACTCTTTAACTTTATTAGTGACGCTATATTAGTTGTGTCCATTTAGATGTATTACATAATACAGGGAACGTGTCTGTTTATTTCATATCTAATGTGTTGGAGGTTCTTTCTTGGGAGTATGAAAGTAAACATTGACCTCCATGTAACGCTGAGCGATAGCTCTTGTGATTATCACCATCTTTTCACCATGGGGGACCTAGATTCATGTCCAGGGCGGTCGGTTTGAAATTTTTGGTGGACAAAATGGCACTGGGACACGTTTTTGGGTTTTTCTTTTCAGTATCGTCCCACCAGTGCTTCATATTCACTCGTACATTTTCTGAGAGGAATAACCTCTGTCCAATGACGAGGTTTTACCTGCACTCCATATATATATCTTTATGGTGTGGTGGTTAGGCTTGTTTATTTATTATTAGCAAGATGACGCTTGTACTTGAATTGTTTTTAACAATAACAGAATGGTTTGTTACTCTCTGGAGTTCAAATTTTCCCCCTTCTGTTTTTTGTGTTCAAAATTAATAACACTACAGTCGTAAGTTACAGGAGTGTAACAGTTCCCATTTTTTTTTTGGCATGATTTTTAATAAATTAAAATATATTGGAATAGTAAAATTGTGCATTTTATACTACAGTACTCTGAATTTGTTTTATAGTTGACCAAAATAAAAATTTACTGAATACTGAAGTTTTTATGCATGTATTTTAATATACCTACTGACCAGAAATTCAAATTTACGTATAATACACGACACTTGTGCTTAGTGTGGTGCGTTATTCGTACCATTTATCTTTCTATTTTTTTTTCCGAATAATGAGCTGAAATGTCTGCCCAGATGTTCTGTAAATAGTGGAGTTGTTTTATTGCTCTTGAACAAACGTGACGTAGTATGATACCAAGAAATTATACAATAGCTCGCGTATCAACACCCTGGTTACTGTCAATGTTGATTTCTTTCTCCAGCTATTGTATCATATTGATTTATTCATATCAGCTGATGTCACCAGTGTAATCCCAGTTCTCATCGTGTTATTTCGGTTCTAAGGGCAACGCATTACGAATATTTGTGTGTTTTTAATAATTACTTCGCTGAAGGATGTTAAAATGATAGAAGCAGATAATTTTTGTATAAATATGACCCGTGTACAGCTACCATGTTTTACGATACTTAATATATGGTTTTTCAGAAATCTCCACAGAAAACAAAAGCGCGCGTGGATGCTGTCTTCTTTGGTCAGTTGCGTTACCTTCTCTCGATCGTGATCCCGGGTCCATTGTCATCAGAGACTGGGTTTTTGTTTCTTGTTGCTGTAGCTCTCATAGCTCGTTCTCTATGCGATCTATGGTTTATTCGCACTTGTACCTACATAGAAAAGTAAGTTTGTTTATAGTTTTGTTGCAGGGGTTCTCAGTCATTTAAAATGGGGCCCACTTATCGACCTTGGGCTGTCAAGCTGTGAATGAAGACGGTTTATTACAACTTCATTGCATTTTATTAACAATGCTACCAACTTACCATTTGAAACAGGTTCACATGGGCCTATTACTTAATTTTCGGTACTTGTGGGTTATCGGGACACGTCGCTTTAAAAATAGGTTAGGTTAGATTAGGTTAGTTTAGTTTAGGTTAGGTTAGATTAGGTTAGGTTGGGTTGGGTTGGGTTAGGTTACTTTAGGTTAGGTTAGTTTAGGTTAGGTTGGGTTAGTTTAGGTTAGGTTATGTTAGGTTGGGTTAGGTTAGTTGTCATTTATTGAAATAAAATATAATTACTTTCAAGTATATGTCATTTATCCACACACATTAACCTAACGTAACCTATTTTTAAAATGATGTGTCCCGATAACCCACAAGTACCTAATTTTCTTTAACACATTTATGGATTTGCTATTTATATTAACTTTTCACTTTAATATTTAACTTTTATGGTAATTATTTTATTGTCATACAGGATGTACAGTGGTATAAACATTTAGGATTATTCTTAATAAATATCTCTCATGTAATCTATAGCGGTACTCTGCAAATATTTGTCTTCTGCAACAAAGTTTTTCTTTTTTCCAGTGCAATTGTGAACACAGATAGAAAAATGTTCATGTCAGAAATGTTGGTTTTTGTATCTGCAATGCCTGTGGTAAGTTACTTAATATTGTAAAAAAATATCTGATGTAGACGAATAGTGGCTCAGTGTAATTCAGAGTCTGATTGAAGTTTTTTTGCTTTAAAATATTGTGATAACGATTTGTGTATTACAGTTTTTAGTATGTATGGAAAATGAGGTTGTATAAAAAAAATCAGTTACGCAAGATGAATTTTAATTCATAGATTTACAGTTCGGCTAACGTATCAACATAAATATCAGTCACTTCATCATCATGTCTGTTTTTCATTAGTGTTTCTGCCATTCGAAAGTGGCCATACGCACAAGAGGGCACAATTTAAGAAGCCTGTGAGGGTTTAATATGCATTTTATAAGAATATTTGTTGAGGATTTTTAGTTTCATCTTTATCTATTTTGTTTTCAGATGTCTTTGGTGAATAATTTATTAAAAGTAAGTTTATTTTCATTACATATGTTTGTGGTAGTTTTATGAACTGTGTGCGCATGCCGCATTACTTAATACAGCTTGTCACATCGGCTACTTATTCCTTAGTCGAGCGCTGCAGAAAGAAATTAATAATGTCGTGGACAGCGAACAAAACTCGATTTCTTTAACTTATTTACTTGAAAATGTGTATCTGTATTTCTCTCCGTACAACCGAGTTTACGATAAGGAGGCGCTTACGTTTCATAGTTGCTTGATACTATTTTTGCACCAGATTTTAATCTAACTTTGCTATTATACATATTCTGGGAAAGCTTTATATTAGGGATGTGTGTGGCGTTTAATATTGTTATTCTTCAATGCTACTTTCAGTACAGTATCGGAGAAGTGAAACTTCGATTCAGGACAAGATTGACTCGGTACCTGTATGACCAATATCTCAAGTAAGTAACGTGACTGCATTCTAAGATACTTCAAAATTTGAAG
Organism: Zootermopsis nevadensis; assembly: GCF_977971745.1. NCBI lineage: Eukaryota > Metazoa > Arthropoda > Insecta > Blattodea > Termopsidae > Zootermopsis > Zootermopsis nevadensis. Next base: position 2,278,664 of record NW_028259163.1, read on the forward strand.
TCCCAACACTAGTTATATCTGGAACATACGTGTTCTCGTCCGTGTACACCTTCTTTTGCATCTCCACAAGTTTTATGTGCTATTTTTTCCAGCGTGCATGTAACAGTTATCTCACCATGACATTCTGTTGTCGTAACGTCAATAGTTTAAGAAGGTTGAAACGAGGAGATCGACATTTAAGTAGAAGATGTTACCAGAAATTCTTTCTATGAATAATAAATTAATTTGTTGTTTTACGTTTCGACAGGGGCTTTACATATTACAAGATGAGCAATTTGGACAACCGTATAGCAAATGCAGATCAGCTGCTTACGACAGACGTCGACAAGTTTTGCGATACTGTGACAGACTTATACTCGAACATCAGCAAACCACTCCTTGACATTGTCATATATGTGTATAGGCTTACCACACAATTGGGAGGAAAGGTGAGTTTGCGTATATCGTACATCCAAAAAAATGCTGTGATTAATAACAAAAGTGGGAATGATTTCCAAATAAAATGGTCGAACGGATTCAAAACAAGTCTGGGTCGTTTGCCGTTTCTCTGCTAAGTAGGTATCAAGTTTTTCCAAGCTCTGTCTTGATATCCAGCTCAATTTGAGCCTTGGCTGCTGTTTTAGCCCCAACATTTAATCGCGTATTTATTATAAATAAGACGTGTGTGCAGTAAATTTAATATTCTGTCGGTTATTACTCGTGGTTTGTTCTAACAACATTCAGTAGCCTAGACTGTGTGGCTTTAAAGGATAGGATGATTAATTAATTGAAAAGGATATGGAAGGAAGTGGTCATGGCCTAATTCAGCGTACTACCCGAACACTTTCCTGGAGGAAGTGAGGAGGCCGTAAAAGACTTCGGTCAGGACAGCTGGTCTCTGGGCTGAGATTTGAATCTGAAACCCTGTGAATACGGTTCAGGAGTGATAACTTCTTGATCCCACGGCCATGTTCATGTTTTGGTTTGGGTTTTAAAAATGTATCTGTCGTTATTGTTGATTATTGCTCCTTATTATGTAAAGAAAAGTTTGTAATATAAAAGCTGGAAGTTACGTTTTACATATTTGATGTTGAATCTTCAGATTCCATAATGATTTCATATTTCTGAAAAGATCAGATTAATTAGGGCCGATGTCTCACTTACCTAAAATGAGACAGCAAATTAAAATCTCTGTACCACAGAGCACAGCTGTCTTACAGTTCTCTTAAAGGAATTAACTAGGAATATGATAAGCAAAATGTGAAAGTTAATTGGTGTCAAAATAATCTCAATAATGTTGTTGTTTGTCATATAATATATTCAGACGACTTCATATCAAATCTGTTTGCCCGCAGACGCCATCTCTGCTGATCGTGTACCTCATGATCGCAGGGTGGTTCTTGACGTACCTGCGTCGACCAATTGCACGGATGACGGTTACCGAACAGAAGTTAGAAGGAGAATTTCGTTACATCAATTCTCGTCTCATAACAAATTCTGAAGAAGTTGCCTTCTACCATGGAAACCAGCGAGAAAAGTTAACCCTTCTAGCATCATTTGAAAAGCTGGTTTGTATAATGACGTGGCCTTTTAAATACCATTAACGGACCCTCCTGTACGGCTACAAGGCGTGTTTCAAATTATAACTCAGTGGTGATGCTCCTTGCTGAAATAAATATTATCGTATGATTTAAAATAATCTCTGTGTGTGTATTCTTATAACCGTGTATCATGAGAATGACGTTACTAATAATTTATTTACAGACCAGTCACCTAAGAAAGTTCCTGGAATTCCGTATTGTGATGGGAATTTTGGATAACGTGGTTGCAAAATGTAAGTCGTTGATGGTAGTAGTTTTGGCTTCAACCACCAGGACTGTTCTTACGTACCTAATTTAATGTGACGTGTCCCGTGCTTTTCAGATGTTGCAACCGTGGTCGGTTTCTATGCAGTGAGTATCCCCTTCTTTGATGCAGTACACCCGCTTTTGTCAGGATGTGGGAAAGAAGAAAGATTCAGGGTGAGTTTTAACTCTCCGCAAATTTTTTGTCATATCCTGAATATTTGGATTGAGGTTTTCATGTACATTGCGCTGAGAAGAGCTGAAGAAGATTTCGTAATGGGGGAGCTGTTCTTTTTTTGTATTATTGGCAAAATATCGGTGCGATCAGTTGAAGAAAGATGAAAAAAAGCTTACAGAATTTTGATTTTAGTGTATGACAGACTAGTTGAATGATTTCTGATAAGGTATGATGGTTGGAGAGGTGATGATGATAATAGTAATGGCAGATGTAATAATCACGACCACCGTTATCATCATTTGTTGATATTTTCTGCAGGCTGGTTTGTCTTATGGCAACACCTCCTGTATTTTTCACTATTATGTAACCTATACACCTTTTGAACCAAAATTCTCCCCCCCCCCCCCCCCCCCGTGTCTTTTATGTATTGTTTATCAGATATGAGGTGTTTGCAGCAGTGAGTATTACGATGACTGTCTTCTGGGTTGTAGCGTCATGTAGTTTGGTAGAATGGTTGTTTATGAGGAAGTATTGGTTTATGTTGTGGCTGTTTTGAAGAGAATTCTGGAATGTGATGTCGAGCGATTTTTGAAGTTATTGTGCAGATTATGGCAAAAGTTTGTAGTTGCCCAAGGAAAGTACTTTCAAGGTCCGTGTCGTGTAATCTTGAACAGACAAAAAAACACAGCTTAAGGAGTAGAAGTCACTGCAGGCTTCTGTCATAATTTTAAAGTACGCGTTTTGTCGCAGCATTATTACGAGTTTGGTCGAATGATGGTGAAACTGGCAGAGGCGATTGGACGGCTCGTTCTGTCCGGCAGAGAGATGACGCGACTCGCCGGCTTCACTGCCCGCGTCACAGACCTAATAAAGGTCCTAAAAGACGTCAACCAGGGGAATTATATCCGGACGATGGTTGGAAATCCAGGCTCCGTTACATCAGTTGTGGGCAGCAACGCACATGATGGACTGGCTAGTAAGGAAATTGACACATTGGCGTTAAATACTGTATTGTAGGGTTGTTATCAACTTTTTTTATCTTTTGTACTAAGTGTGTGTTTCATTTTGGATTGCTGCATGCTACTGCCCCATATTGGTAGAAATGGAGAATAATTCTGACTGTAGGAGCAAATATAAGCATTCATATCTGTAATTATATCAATAATCACTTTGATGGATGATCGGTGTTCAAGCCCTGCCAGGGGCAGATGATTTTCGTATAGCCTGAACACCCAGACCAGCTCTGGGGTTCACCCAGCATTCTGTCCAATCAGTATCGACGCCTCTCTCACCGGAAAGCCACAGTTATGCATTGAACTGCGCCCGCAAGAAAACCTGTGGACAAGAATGACTACTATAAAAATTTTTGCGGATCGAATTTACGTTCAGATTCACTTGTTTTGAAGGTTAACATTTCCATGTTATTATTTTTCATTTTCTCTTCAGTTTATTTTTAAGAAGGCTTTTTCTCAGAACTCTTGAGGCTTATGTTGTGATATACGAACACGTGAATTCATAGTAGACGACTTAAAATATTTACTTCATTGCTTACAGATAGCAGAATGCCGCCTCCTGTGCCCTTAATTCCAGGATCAGGAAGGATTATCTTCCAGGACAACGTAATTCGTTTCGATAAGGTTCCACTTGTGACGCCCAACGGAGATATTTTGGTGAACGAACTGGACTTTGAGGTCCGCTCAGGAATCAACGTATTGGTTTGTGGTCCCAACGGATGTGGAAAGAGTTCACTTTTTAGGGTGCTGGGAGAGGTGAGGTTAGTTTAGGATTACAAATTCTCACCATTTATTATGTATTTTGAATCCATTATCACACTATTTTTTCCAAATTTTTATAAAGAAAGACAGGTTTATGGTGTGTTTAATATGGCTTTAAAAAATTCTAAGCATCTTTCTGGGAGCTGTTAACATTTGCCGGTCAAAGTCCATCAGGCAGCTCCATATTACAGCTTTAATTTTCTGTGATTTGTGGAACATTTACCGTTCTGTTCTAATGTTCATATTTCTTTTGTTAGCTGTGGCCGCTATTTGGCGGCACACTTACAAAGCCACCAAGAGGAAAGCTTTTCTACATTCCGCAGAGACCATACATGACACTGGGAACGTTGCGTGATCAGGTAACAGATATTCCGTTCTGGTGACATAAAACGTAGAAACTGAAGGATTAAAACTTTGTACAGTAGAGACACAGAAATTTTGATGGTTAAAATGTTAATCTGGCTTAGAACATTACTCACTTTTAAAGCTGTTTGATTAAAGGATATAATTGATCGGTTGATTTACCGTTGATTGAATAATTAGTAAATTAATTTGTCAGTAATCAGCCGTATGAAACCGGAGTTGGTCTTCAGTCTTTCAAAGACGATGTCTGTCTCCATCATCGGGGATTTACGATTAGTAAGAGACTGATGATGCGTACGCGGTCTCGGAATTATTGGAAACTACTTACATGCTCGCGCAGCTGATTATGGATTTAATCAATTGTTATGGACCTAATTTGGAAGATGTTAAAATTAAAACAGCGTCTAAAGTATTTACTGTGACCTGGGGTTTGAAGCGTACAACTTTCCTCACATTTATTATTTTTCTGGGCACCGACTTGTGGACCTTTATATGTGTACTAAGTTTTAGGTCCATCTGGAAGTTCTTTAAAAAGGTGTAACTGTGGACAGTAATAAGTACGTGTCTTAATCCTGTCCAGAGCGGCTCTCCAGTGGGTACCAGTGTCCTTTCCTGGGGATAAACCGCGGCATGGGCGTGCTGCTGACCGCTCACCTTCTAGTACCGAGATTTATTATGAGTAGGGGCCTACATTGGCGTGTAACAGGATGGCTTTACTTTTTAATCATGTTTTTATTTAAAAGTTACTGCCGTGCGTCTTTCTTCTCGAATATTCTATTTCGTACCGTGTTTGTACAAGGTGATCTATCCTCACACGCATGATGAGATGCTACGTAGGGGCAAGACGGATGATGACCTCGCAGATCACTTGGAGCGAGTCAAGTTGTCGTATCTGTTGTGTCGGGAAGGCGGCTGGGATGCCATCGCAGATTGGATTGATGTGCTGTCTGGTGGAGAGAAACAGAGAATAGCTGTGAGTTACGTTGTAATTTCTTTATAACTCGATACATTTAGGAATTCAAGATTTGTTGTCTCAGGTACTTGATTATGTGGTGGGACTCTTTTGAGTGAAAAGCAGAGACGGTTCCTTGACCCGTTGGAGTAAATTTTTATAAATTTTGTACTTTCAATAAATTGTATTACTGTTGATACATGAAAGTTTAGTTATTCATATATTAATACTAAATGCATTTATATAACTATAAACTTATAATTTTTTTACTTTTCACCTTATATTGTCTGAGTTACTAAATCAAGGATAATGTGATGTATACCATGTATGATGTGCGTAAGAAATGCGTACAAAATTTTAGTTTCCTCCCTCAATATTGTCAGGGTGATTAAGTCGAGAAGAATTAGATAGGCGGGGCATGTAGCGCACATGGATGGGACAAGAGCTGTGCACCGGGTATTGGTTGGGAAGCCTGCGGGGAAGAGACCACTGGGGAGACCTAGACGTAGATGGGAGGATAATCTCAGGCGGGATCTATCGGAGATAAAAGTTGAAGGAGACTGGATTTTGTTGGCCCAGGACAGGGTCCGGTGGAGGGTTTTGGTTAATTCAGTGATGAACCTTCGGGTTCGGTAAGCCCTCTAGTTAGTTAGTTAAAGAGATCACTTGTAATGTATGAGTTTAGATGGTGGGCTGATGTGAACATGAATCTTAGACAATGTAAGATTGTAAACTGGATTGAGGTGATGCTGGACGAAGTCAAGTGGCGGGCTCTTGTGAGCACAGTAAGTAACTTTTGGGTTCCATGAGAAGTTGATAATTTCTGGGCAAGCGAGATACTAATTACTTTTCAAGATAGACGAAGCACCACTGAGTTGTTTGGTTAGTAATATTTATGTGAAAACATAACATAGAATTTAATGAATAAAATATCAGTTTCAGTGTTATGACGTAGCTTTTTGATCTGAGCACAATATTGAGCTTGTGGCGAAAAGGTTCCTCGTCACTTTCATAATTTGTGGCTTTAAAAGTGCAATTGGTACAAAATTAAAAATGACGTTAATTAATTTCTCATTTTATTATTTTACAGATGGCTCGGTTATTCTACCACCAACCGCAGTTTGCGATTCTAGATGAGTGTACCTCTGCCGTGAGTGTAGATGTAGAGGGCAGCATGTATCAGTATTGCCGAGAAGTTGGTATTACACTCTTCACCGTCAGTCATAGACGTTCACTGTGGAAACATCACGAGGTAATTGCGATACGTACCAAATAAGTGTCAGATGCTTTGTATACCGTAAACCTTAAATTTTTTTATAAATAACAAAATTCCCCTGCGGCCAGAAGAGTCGTCGCAGACATAGCTAAAGTTGTTTGGTACAAGCAAAGAATATAATTCTGTTAGTTGTAATTTTTTGGCTTCAAAGTGGGTTTTTTTTTAAACAGAGATAGTTTAACGGCTCATATTCAATTTAATTTGTTTTATCTCAGCACGTATTCCATACGTTACGTACTTCCGTAATATAAATTAGTTGTGATGGTGTTAAATTACTGTTGCAGTACTATCTCCAAATGGATGGTAGAGGATCCGTGCACTTCAGGCCTATTGAACCTGACACAGAGGAATTTGGATCATGAAGCTAATTGGTCGTTACGGCCGAGGAATTTGTGGAAATATTTTGTCTACATGTGAAATGCGATGAAGTGCTTTATGCAAGAAAACACAGATTTACCATATCATATCGTATAGGAAGTAGTCGGTTTAGAAAATTTATTTTTTTATTATATATTATTTTTAGTCGTAGTTATTGGGACCTCTTTTCTTGGCATAAATTTGTCATAAAATTGAAGTAAATGTCGCGGTTTATGCTAGCTGGGCTAGCTTCTCGCGTGGATGAATTTAACGTTTCATACTATTTTGTACATATCAATCCTTGCAGAATACGTTTACAACCGATAAGAGAATGATGTGAAAAATTTTAATATAAATTTCTGCTGCTTTTGCTACTACCACTATTCCTAAAGGGATAAAAATGTATTTAAAATCATTTTTAAGATGGCGTCTAGGATGATGCACTGTGCGCTCTTACACAGATATTGACCACTGTTTCAGAGATGTTTACTGCCTTCGTCATCAGGGCGCAGTAAGCACCTCTGAGATGTTGGTCACTTTCTGCGAGACTACGCATTACATCTTGGCTGTCACGGAAACCTGAAATTATTTTATTTAGCTTTAGTGAAAAACTACTTATCTGTCTGAAATAAGGTTTGATATTGTTTTATATAGAATAGTCAGGGTAGTTCTGTCAGAATAGTGACTAGGCTGTGGGCTTAGTTCCTGGCAGAGGCGGAGAATGGTCTCTTCCGCCATGTCGAGACCAGCTCTGGGGCTCGTGCTGTGTTGGGTATGGGGACTCTGTCCTCAGGGATAAAGAGACGAGGGCATCATCCTGACCGCTCGCCTCCACCTAGTGCTGACGTTAATTGTGTGTAAAGCTGTGCTTTCACGCCCTAATATGTTTTAAATTGTGGTGCGTAACTTGGCACCAGGGACTTCTTTAGTCTGTTGACGTACTACATGGCGTGTGTCTCTGAGGCGGTAAAGTAGTTTGCGTCTGTAGCTCACGTCCATTTTGTGCCAACGTTAAAAATGTGTGACGTTTTATCACGCCCCAGTGTTGCCTGTAGCAACAGAGGCAGTTTTATGCTTGCTTTTGAATCCTGTCTGGTTGTAACACGACAATTTTCTGCGGAAAGTGCGTCTAGGGGATATAAATTTATAATTACCTCCGAACTATTGAATCTTTTTTTTACAATCATGTTCTATCTCTCAAGGAGTTTGAATTATTTGTGCTGGATGGTACCAGACACCAAAGAGCGCTTTCGGCAATTAGTTGCCAGTTTCCAGTGGCCCCTAGTGACATGATTAACAAACGCCCAAAGAAATGTAAAAAGAATTTTTGAAATATGTCAACATACAACTCTGGGAGCATTTTTAGTACGTCATTTATACAGACATACAGTGGAGAAGGTCTAATGTATTTTCTTTCTTTATTGTATTCGAGTAAACTATTTAAGAATGGATATTGGTAAGAGAAGTGCAGTTAGGTGAGTGACAATCTGAATGCTCTGTGCGAGTGTGTGTATGTGTGCAATATACTGTATCGTACATTATTTTATTAAAAGGTTTAATATGGGAAACGGATATACCACCTGAATATTTGGATCCACAAATACTGCTTTTGAGTCTGAATCGGATATCTATAAAGAAAATATTCCAGCTTTGATTCATTTTTGTATCTTGGAAGACTATTTTGTCGTAATTTAATTCTAATGATTCCCGCCCAGCCTCTTGTCCAAAAATGATATCAATTTACCCTGGAACAGACCACTGACTTCTGTCTAATGTCAAGGTATAGAATGCATGGAGCCTTACCTCCAGCATTAATGTGCTGTGTGAATTGCTGTTTGTAAAGTCATAGAAAGTGCGTTATATTACAAAAGAAATGTTTTAACGCATTTTCTTACTGGCTGTGTAAATTTGCGGTATTGTTTAAATTGGATCATAGGTAATTAAAAAAATGATGCATCTGTGTCAATGCCATCTTCGGCTCTGTTTGTAATGAATGCCTTTAAGATAGGGCAACATTTATAGGTTCATAAATGTATGTACCAGTATCAGAAGAGTTGGGACATTAACTCTCTGGTAGCAGAAGCCGCAGGTTCAACACCAAAGCCTGCCACCGGCCACGATCCTGAGCCAGCTCCATCCATTTACCATCCTCACAGCCCACCTCCCTAAGATCCATCTTGATGTTCAGATTACTTGGTAAAAAGCAATAAAAGTAATTGATGTTATAATGTGCAGTACTTGTGGCAGGGCAAAAATTTGCTGAATGAAGGCCTTATAAATGTTTTAGACGTTTATAATAATGTCATCTTGCTCATTTGTTGTATAGAATTCCATTATGTAAAATAGTTGTCAATTTAAAAGACGTACATGTAAACGATTGGGACACGGTGATAAGTGGTTGTTCGATATATAGATAACCTATTTCGATATGGTGACACTACTGTCTTTTGTTCATCTGTGCTTTCTACCGATATATCGCCAGAACTCATCCACGACGAGTCCGTTTTGTAATGGTGGGTGGTGGTGGTGGTGTGGTACGACGGACGAATGATTCAAATAAGAGAAAGGGAAACCCGAAACTGTGAAAGGGGTTTTGAGTGAGTAGAAATTATCGTCCAATAAATATATGAATTAATTTAAGTAATTGAATGCTGTATTGATCTCTGGTCAGCGGAATTTCCGATGTAAATGTTTGCAACTAATAAACGTATCCGAAAGCAGTTTCTTCTACAGTCTAGGTGCCACAAAACAGAGTTTGGAGCTCACAGTGTGCTTCGTAACAAAGTTTCGCGATGTTAATTTAACGTTATTTATCTCTGCCTCTAACCCATTTCCTTAAATCACGTTTTAATAATCTCGATTGAATTTTTGTCTCTTCTGTCGTGACAGTTCTCCAAGATGTTTGCCCATCAAAATTCTGTTTTAATTTCCGTCCCATCACACCTAGAGTCCATAGAAATTTTCAGTAATTTTCTTTGTTTAATTAGTAAACAGGAAGACCAACATGGTATAAGATGATTTTTTTAGGTTGGCACGTCTTTTGTTTGTCTCATCCATGAAGAAGAATGAAAGATAAACAAATTTTAAGAAGTTTTTATATTTCTCTTTGCTGTTAAAGGATTGTTTCGGTTTCTGGGAAATAAAACGAGATTTGGTGTTACTCTTAGATTGCACTTTGTCTCTTTGTAATAGAAATTGTCATTGGCGGGCGTGTTGAATAGGTGCCATTAAGTTCAAAAGCATCGTCCTGTTTTATCGATTCAGCGTGTACCGTCATTTATTTAGTTCATATATTGTCCGATAGATGCTGCAGTGTTCACGCGTTCTTTAATAGTTTTTTTCTCCATATTCCGACCCCGGGGCCGGGTTAGGCTGTTGCTGCTAGCAGCCATTCTTGCTGTCCATTGCAATCAGTCGCGAGGTGGAAGTCGCTGCGTGTGGTCGGTGGCTCGGGAAGGAAGGGTGTTTGTGGAAAGCTATTTAATTTCCGTAACCGTTCAGTATTGTTGTGAGTGTTAGTGTTCTTAGGTGAAGCCAGCAATATGGATACTGGCGGTGGAAATGCTGGGGCATCAGATGCTGCAAAAGCGAATTCAAATTCTACTTCGGAAACTTCTCAACATTCGGGGTGTGGCTGTGCTTCAGGAACAACCATTACTGTTCGCGTCACGCCAACAACAGGAGGCCAGTTCGATCTTCAAATGGCGAAAACGGAAAGTGTTGAAAATTTGAAGAAAGTAATATCGAAGAAACTTAAAGTGCCCAAAGAACGGATATGTTTGCTACATAGGGACAGGTAAGTGATATGTTTTAATAATTTTCAGTTTGAAATAAGTGAAACCATGGATCGTAATTGTAAACTAAGTTCGATGTTGCAACGCCGAAGACTCTATCAGCTGTGATGACGTAGTCGATGCAAGCTGTGGTACGTAGTATAAAATGGCCGAATATTAATTGGAAATCACTGATAGGTTTTAAAATAATGCTGTGCAATAGTAATGTATAGGTGTGTTTATTTTTGATTTTCAGTGGTGGTATACCGTAATTGGTTTTGTTATAGGCAACTTCGTGATGGCAGTTTACAAGAAAATCAGTTGATGGATGGCAGCAGATTAACCCTGTTACCTAGTGTTGAAACTGGTTTACTGGTAAGTAGAAATCTCACATTATGAAAATAATTGAATTCCTTTTCTTTCAAAATGAAAAGAGGTTCCCCCTCCATCTGCAAGTAACGGTTTCATTGGTTGTAGTTGCCTGGTCAGGTCACACATATGCCCTAGCTCATTTCTTCTTTGTAGCAGAAGGCAACCATACATCGGAGTTGGTTCCGTTTGAACCAGTTCTTAGTGGGTCATAAGTTCCAAACTGCTTCACATAATACTTAACACCTAGTTCTCGTTTCGTGACGTAACTGTAGTAGTTTTATGTAATTTTACACCTTACATTGTATATTTTATTCTTTAATTCGGCCATTTTAAATTGTATAAAATAATCGTGCTCATTTTATGAGGACAGAGGTGTGTGATAACCCAATCTTTGCGGTACGGACTGAGTTCTAAAATGTTATTTAGACGAGCTTCAAGCTGCAAAGGAAGTTTAAAATAAGTTCTCCAACAGACGATTGTTAATAATTTCATACAGTTGATACCAGTTGTGCGTTCTGAAGAATTTGTTTATGGAGAAATGGCGTAGGCAGAAGAGACACGTGTCTTAAATTGTTTCTTTGAACTATTTATCTTAGTCCTTAGAACAGTGTTGCCGTTGTGGGACTGCCGTTCGCTTTGTTGCTAGGCCTGCACAACCTGGTGGTGTTGGGTGGCTTGCATTCTGTCATCCCCCCCCCCTGCCCCCACCCCTCCTCTCTCTCTCGAACATCCCCCTTCAGAGTTCTCTCCGGGGTCTGACTGGTCCCCGGGTTGCTTCTGTAATCTGTGATGCCAGAGATGTATCAGCTTTTCAAATAACATCGTACCCGAGCCGTTCTTGTGCCACGAAGCAGGCTGGTAACGCACGTCGTAATTGCTACAGATTATTTAGCTCCTTCAACACTTTGAAGCTGAAACTCGTCTAAATAGCATTTAAGGATTCAGTCCGTACCGCGAAGAAAACAACGCCTCACCATTACGAAGACCATCTGGTTGACGCTGTTTAAAGAAATAGTCTTGGTTTATTCTGGGAATCATACGAAACTCATAAATACACAATGAAATATTGCTGTTTGTTAAGAAAGGTGGTACATTTATTTAATGGGATGACGTGTGACAAAAATATCTTGTGTTGAACTAGCATTAGTTTTGCCAGGTAAAAATATTTCGACGCCATGTTTGGGTCCCCCGTCAATACGCAAGCAACATTTTTTTAGATCAATGAAGAGAGAGAGAGAGACAATTGATGGTTTATCAGATTTCTTCGTGGGTTTTAGCAACTGATATTGAAATTTTATGACGAAGCAGTGATAGTGTCTTTGGAAAAATGCCAACACGTTTTTTCGCTGTATATTTCACGACTTTTACCGCCTGTATAAGAAATCGTTACGTGAAACACACCTTCTCCTTACAGATACTTATCTATTTATTGTTAATGTTCATGATTTTCGTTTCAGTAGATGTCGCATAATCCCTGTAGTTGAAACAGCGTCGTTAAGAAACTTATGCGAAGAATATTTTTGATTAGGGAGATGTGTGTTTACGATCGTTGACCAAAATGGTGGTCACGCATTATTCCTATATTGCTCGTGTTAGCGGACACAACGAAATGACCTTGAAACCTACGCCGTTTTTACGAGGCGACGGGCGGCGTCCGTCTTTTTTTTTTTTCTTTATAAAGTCGGAACATCTGACCTTCGTCTGCATCGTACAGTCACACATGGAACCAACCATATTGTTCTGGCTGTAAAGAACTTTATCTTGTTATTGATGTTTTTTCATGAATCGTCTGTTCGTAATCCAACTACATCCGTGACTCATGACATATTTTTTAACTTCTTATTGGCTGGTGTGACGTATCTTATTGCAGTTCATAAATTAAAGTTCACAGTCAAACCTTGTTTAAATATTCTTTGAGCTTTAAACTACAGTTATGCTACTTTTTTAATCAGATTTCCTGCTCATATACTAAATGTAATTCTTAATCAGCTATTCGAAGGCGAGCTGTTGTTAACGCGGTTATGAACGATGAGTAACAGTGCGAGTCGTCCTAAGCACCTGGAAACTTCTATTGTTGCGTACTGTTGGCTTTGTTATGTATCTATTACTTATCAATTTTGAAACAACTAATTTTTGCTACGAAGCAACAATGTCCTTTCTAAAATTAGATACATTGTTACGTATGCCGGTAATTTACATTTAAAAAACTGAGGTCGTCAGTAAATTGGAGGTTTATGTTACCTTTTCAGAATAATTTTATGTAATTATCCATCAACACTTTTGCAGACGCGATAGGTTGAGTCAGCCATCTTTAGTGCAGCGTAGATAAGTTTTTTTTTAATCACAGCCTTCTATGTGATTCATGGTTGGGTTTTCTCTCTCTTTTTCTTCCTTTCTCGACGTCTTATCTCTCGTATAGTGCACGTACGAAAAAATTGATTTGTTTTTCGTAGTTACGACTGTTTACGAGTGTTCATTGTATATTAAACTTATAAATGTTTACACGTGGTATTAATTATACAAGTCTCGACACACAACCAATGGCGGATATGCAACCCACATAATAATTGATCATAAAATGGTTCGACGTGACGCCCACGTTAATAGGCCTGCCCGTGGCGTCAGGAAACTATCGACGCCTAGATTTTCTCGTGACTTTTCCCCCCAGTTTTCGAGCAGACACGTGCTAGTAGAGAAATTGTCCCGCCTTGTATGGAACCATAAGGTTTATTACCGTGTTTACAACATCCGCACACTGTCTTGGGGGCTCAGTTTCACGCGTATTCCGTAAAACTCCTTTTTAATATTATTCTCCCATCTACGCATATGTATTTTTTTTCTCCGAAACGTTAGTATAGACGCGGAACAGACTTTTTATTAGTTTTTAATCAAAATCTTTTTAAAAAGTGTACATGTCAGACCTCAAAACTCTCTTACGACCTTCTTGATTTTTGGTCGTCTTCGTAATTTGCGTGGGTTAATCGACGAAAATGATATCACCGCCTTCTTTAGATCTCCGAATGTGCTCGAGATTATAACAAAAACGCGATGCAATGAAACGAACAGCTTTGCTATTTTGAGAGCGTCACACAGTTTCGTAGTTAATTGGCGGAGTCAACCTCATGTGAGATTGCGTGAGGGAGGTCGGTTCGAGCTGTGACGTCTCTAGACCGGTTTGGTAGGAAATCCATGGCCAGGGTAACCCCCCCCCCCCCCTCCCCACGGGTTGCTTTTTCTTATCTCTGTTTATTTCATGGACGCATTTAGTAACAAGTTTCAGACTTACGATCGATGCGTTTACATATGGAGTAGTCAAATTCCCCGAATTTTCTGTGACCCGTAGGTTCATCACCGTGTTTAAAACAGCCCAAAAGTGATCCATATCCATCCATGCCTCCTAATCAACATCACGAAAGATCCATTTTAATATTATCCTACATACGCCTAAGTCTTAACGAGTTGTCTGCTCTTCTGAGCCAAACTTTCGTGTACATAATAATATATCATGAATTGTACAGACTCTGAAGTTTTCTTTACGCGGTTTTATCAAGTCTTTTATTGACTGTGGTCTCGGGTTCGATTCCCGGCGGTGCCCGAATTTATAACTTGTGTTGGGCAAGGCCGTGGTCTAGGCAACACGGAGTTTTCCTCCGTGGCTTCCCAACAATTACTCCATTCACACACAGAACAAGGCAATGGCAAACCACTTCTGGATCATCTGCCAAGAACGTATATGAACAGGTCCCAGTCCGAGAAAAGGATGGAAGGATCCTGTTCATATGGACCTGTCCTCAGACAGAACACTAAATAATAATAAGATGAGGTGGTCTAGCGGTTAGAACGCTGGCCTTGTAATCCTGGGGTCTCGGGTTCGAATTTATAACTTGTGTTGGGCAAGGCCGTGGTCTAGGCAACACGGAGTTTTCCTCCGTGGCATCCCAACAATTACTCCATTCACACACAGAAGAAGGCAATGGCAAACCACTTCTGGATCATTGCCAAGAACGTATATGAACAGGTCCCAGTCCGAGAAGAGAAAAGGATGGAAGGATCCTGTTCATATGGACCTGTCGTCAGACAGAACACTAAATAATAATAAGATGAGGTGGTCTAGCGGTTAGAACGCTGGCCTTGTAATCCTGGGGGGTCTCGGGTTCGATTCCCGGCTGTTCCCGAATGTATAACTTGTGTTGGGCAAGGCCGTGGTCTAGGCAACACGGAGTTTTCCTCCGTGGCATCCCATTCACACACAGAAGAAGGCAATGGCAAACCACTTCTGGATCATCTGCCAAGAACGTATATGAACAGGTCCCAGTCCGAGAAAAGGATGGAAGGATCCTGTTCATATGGACCTGTCGTCAGACAGAACACTAAACAATAATAATAATAATAATAATAATAATAGGTTATTTTACGATGTTTTTGCAACCATTTATATAAATATATGTTCGTATATCTGTCGAATAAAAGAAACAGAATCAATTCATGTATTAGGATTTTAGGTTGTAGCGCGATCGACCTGATAATGGAGGCGGTAAGGGCGTCTGAAACGTTGGTAAACTACCAAAGGCCAGCCATCTTCACTTTTTATCTTTCGGAATTAATTAATTTCACTGTTATCGTAGACCATTCAGCTCTGCTTTGTTCGATAGCCGATAAAAACAAAACGACAATCGAAATGCGAGAACACCCCCCCCTTTCAAAAAAAAAGGTTGGTCGCGTCACACCTGAAGAAAACCTGTTTTGTATTTTGCATTAACCTCTGTAGTAACAATTCCTGAAATTGCTTTGTGTTCGATGAATTTTCTAAGGGCTTGGTACTCGTAAATTAGTCCCTTGCCTCATTTTTATGTACGTCTTTACTTTTGTGTTGAAATTCTGACCCTGGTGGTTATTTCTGTCGGTAAAAGCGTCAGACTTGTACGGGAGTTCGTATTCAGCTCTTGCTTTATCCCTTCGGATAATGGCGGAGTGAGCAGGTGACCGTCTTGCTTTGAATGTCGGGTCTGTTTTGTTGCTTTCAACTAGTGCAGAATACATTTCTGTGCCCAGAGAAAACTCTTGTTCCTTAGAAATCGTATTCTCTCTCACACACTTCTCCTTCCTTCCTTCCCCCCTCCTCTTATTCCCTCTCCGTCTCTACCTTCACATTACCGTGCTCTAGTACACGATTTCTTAAGTTCTTGTGCAGATTTGATAATGTGTGGATTTTTCTGTTTTGAATTCCTCGTGTGTTAATCCTCTGAAACACGCAAATCGAACGCACTCTGCCTACAGCCCTGTAGCAGGAGGACGAGTGGGCATTGCCTGGGAACCTTTGAAACACAGACGAAACAGTTTTGGGGGGGGGGGTTATAAACAAACTGAAGAATTATGGAAAGAAGTGACAGATACTTCTGTTACGAGTTTAAAGATCCAGACGTTATTGCTAGAAGGTACCCAGGCTTTGCCCGCTCGTCTTTATGATAAGGATAGAATGAGAGTGAAGGCTTGATTACAGAGACGGTGGAATTTTGATTTGGTTGTTACTGAATATGGAAATTACATCAACATCCACTAATAAAAAAACTTAATATGTCCCCGTCTTTGAAGCACGAAACTCGCGTAAATAATATTTAAACAGAGAGTCCGTACCGCGAAGAAAACACTACACTTCACCATTACAAAAGATCGACTGGTTAACGCTGTTTAAGGAAATAATCGCTGTTTATAATGAGACACGCACTGCGAACATAATATTAAAGCATTTAGTCCGTACCGCGAAGAAAACACCTCACTTCACCATTACAAAGATCAACTGGTTAACGCTGTTTAAGGAAATAATCGTTGTTTATAATGAGAGTTTCGTATGATTCTCACTGTAAATACAGATTATCTTAAACAGCTTTAAAGAGATGATCTTTTTAATGGTGAAGTGTTGTGTTTTCTTCGCGGTACGGACTGAATTCTTATATTATTTTATACTAGTTTCAGCGTAAAAGCGTTAATGTGCGTTGTGTGTTTTAGTTAGTAATACTGAAACAAGCCCCTAATTATTCTGAAGTTCATTTGGAGCCCATGAATTGATCGTGGGTTTGTTGATTGTTAAATCAGATCGTACATACAGTAATTACTGCTTCTAAATAGTCAAATTATGTCGTACGTGCTTGACCTTTGGCATAGCGTGGGCTAAAAATGTAACACGTGTGGTCTGCTTTTAAATAGTCGCCGGGAACAGAAACAGAAAATGATAAATGTTACGACGTCATTGGTTTGTTCTCTGCTCCGTTAGATGAGCCGACTCCATCTGTAACTGTGGGTGTGTGAGGAATTTTTTATTATTTCCTTTTCAGATTGTATGTAGGTGGTTCAATATCCACTTATTTCTGCAGGGGCGTTTAATGAATGTTCTGATGGGGTAGAAACAAGATTACGTATAGAATTTGGTTTTAGGGTGAAATCAAGCGGACGCATGGAAATATGAAAATTTTTATCTCCTTATTCAGCCCCAAATAAAAATCCAGTTAATCCTTTACATACATAAGTTTTCTCATTCGGGATTTGACAGTGCCTGGTTTATTTATCAGAATATGATCACCACAGTGATATCACCAAAATTTTGCTGCAAACATTGCACGTCACGTGATACTTATCTGCAGCATTTGCGATCCAAAAGTCACGCGACACGCTTTAAAATATTTATTGATGGTTGCAGTTCAGTAATGTTGGACTGGATTAATAAACAGTCGGTGTCTCTGCGACTGCGCAGTAGCCAGCGCAGGCCACGTCGCGCGAGTCAGTCGTCTTTGAACAGCTGAAGTGCTAGGATGTCTTTTTTTACAGGTACAAAGAGAGTTCATTGTCGAACACTGTCTGGCATCCCGTTCTTAACCATCCAGAATGAGTTTAAGGATGCATTTTCCTTATGTTATAATAATAATATATTAAATCGACAATATTTAGTCTCTTGAACCGTTTCCATAACATGGAAGCCCTTCGTCTGGTTGCGTCAAACATGAAAACAGCGAACTCTGCGGACATATCCAACACTAACTTCTGTTCTCTGATTTAAAATTAATATTTTTGTTGACAAATAGAACATGTCCCAGGAAATGTTTGCTTGGCTTTTCGATGATTATGTAGTTTCCAGAACCATTTGAAAAACTACACCGAATGGCTTTTTTATTACGAAATGTTATGAAACTGTAACTTATACCAGTAAATCTCCCGTTAAGATTGACGTGAAAAGCATAATTACACAGTCATAAAAATTATTCCATGAGACCCGAATCCCTTAGCATTACCATCGCAACGGTTGTAACAGCACACACTTTCATAAATATAATTTAATGCCTTTAAACCTTTTTAACAGCAGATGATCAAACAACCATCATTTGCATATTAATTGCCTTCTATAACATTCAAGAAACCCTTGCGTTATGTGGTCCACGAGGTTCTTTTTAATCAATACTGCGTTTTACCAGCGAATCGAGTGGGTTTCGTCTTCAGCTTTCATCATCCCACGCCTTGTCTACACTTTTTGGAAAATGTCCGTGAAGGATTTTCAGTTTTAGTCATGAAAAGAGGCGAGAATACGCTGTGCCTAAGTCAAAGGTCATTATGAAGTTTCAGCTTCATTTATTTAAGGACCCGATGGTAATTGGGTCACTTTACCTGCGTCTCGCATAGGCCCCCATATCTGGTTTTGACGTTGTGGGGGGAAGTCCTGCCCAGACCCCACGTGAAATTTAATCTCGGCTTCACGTCCTGCGTCCGGTTACGTTATTGTTCGTCTTGGAATACCAGATTTTTCTCGTTTCTCAGCGCTCAGTCTCGAGCCTTGAAGACAAAAATGATCAATGGTTTCATAATAAGAACCGCGTATTCATAAGAACGCGTGGGACTTAAGGACAAAGTGACTTGGGATTGTAGACAATTTCCTCGTAAGCTCTATAATTTCTTCTTTTAATCAAATATTACGGTGATCGGATCAAGGAGGATGGGCAAGGCGTGTAGCACGAGGAAATACTACAGAATTTTGTTGGAAAGTCTGATGAAAAGACACCTCCCGGAAGATCTTATCGTTGGTGGAGAATGACGTAAAATATCTTATGGTAATTGGGTTGGAGGGTATGGATTGGATTAATGTGACTAGATACTGGCAGATACACGCTGGTCGAATCTACGAGGGTCGCTCATTAAATAATGCCCCACATTTTTTTTCTCAGCCAATAATGAAGATAGAAAAGTGTACTTTTACATGCTTGAGATTTGATGTTTCTCGCGTTCGTGTACGGAGTTTCAAATGATTCCAACCAATGGCGGAGCTGTAGTGAACTGTTAAAATGGCGTCTGTGAACGACTCTCGTTACAAGCAACGAGCTGTAATTGAATTCTTTTTTGCTGAAAAAGAAACTGTGGTGAACATTCATAAATGTTTGTGTGCGGTGTATGGAAGCTGTGCAGTCGATAGGAGCACCGTTGGTCGCTGGGCTAAGAGAGTTAAAGCTTCAGGAAGTGAAGAAACCGAGCTCCATGATCTGCCGCGCTCTGGGCGTCCTGCCACAGCCACCACTCCAGACATGTTGAACCGCACGGATGCCATTATTCGTGAGGATCGGCGCGTCACAACTCGACAATTGGCCCAACAGCTTTCAGTCAGCAATGGAAGTGTAATTGCAATTATCCGGGCTCTTGCATATTCGAAGGTGTGCGCAAGATGGGTTCCACGAAGTCTCACAGCAGACCACAGGATTCAAAGGAAAACAATTTCTTCTGAATTGTTGGAAGCGTTTTGATGCTGAGGGATCATTACAGGTGACGAAACCTGGATACACCACTTTGAGCCGGAGACAAAAAGGCAGTCAATGGAGTGGCATCACCCTCAATCACCGAGAAAGAAGAAATTCAAGACAACTCCCTCCGCCGGAAAAGTCATGATGACTGTCTTTTGGGACAGTGATGGGTTCATTCTTGTGGATGTAATGCCAAGAGGTGCGAGACGCGTACATCAGGACCCTGAAACCCTCAAGAAGCGTTTCCGACGAGCTCGGCCTCACAAGCATCCAGCAGAAATTTTGCTCCTGCACGACAATGCACGCCCTCACACAAGTCCGAGAACCCGGGAAGAAATCACCAAATTGGGTTGGACGGTGCTGCCCCATCCACCCTCCGACTTTCATCTCTTTGGGCCACTCAAAGATGCTATCCGCGGAACAAGATTTGAAGATGACGAGAGCGTGATTCAAGCAGTGAGGACATGGCTACGTGCACAGGACAAGAGCTGGTACCGGCAAGGCATGCACGCACTTGTTCCACGATGGCGTAAAGCCGTACAAGTTGATGGGGACTGTGTGGAAAAATAGTATGTGTAAGGGAAACATTGATTTATATTGTCACTAAATTTCAGCCATCTTGAATAAATATATTCTGAGGAAAAAAATGTGGGGCATTACTTAATGAGCGACCCTCGTAACCTAACGTTACCTAATCTCTCATATTTTTACTCGGATAAAGCTGGGAGGAGCATGACTCTGCTCCGGTTTCCTCTGAGGTTCTGAAGGCATGTCGTTCGTCGAATTTTGTTTTCATCATAATCATTCCAGTACAAATGCTCGTTTGTCACCAAACGTGTTCATATCCATAATTAGTTGAGGCGTAGTGATTGGCAGTTAATCCGTTTTAGCAGTAAGACTGTCTGGGTTTGACGTATGCCGATCATACTTTAAAGTGAACGCATTCCTTTGTGTCGAGGGCGGTGAGCGGCAGGTATTTTGGAAGCTGGATCTATCTCGTGCACGCCACGGCCTGGGAACAGCAGAGCTGCCAACCGGTCCAGGGCAAAAACAAAATTCCCTAGCAACATTCTGGATCGAAGATGAAGATAATACATACGATTTTGTTCGTAAATAAATTTTGTTCCGTTCAGTGACTACACGTTTTAACCCTCTGAAGCCGAAGCTCGCGTGCATAATATTTAAGAATTCAGTCCGTACCGCGAAGAAAACACCGCACGTCACCGTTTGAAATATAAACTGGTTGACGCTGTTTAAGGAAATAATCGCTGTTTATTCTGATAATCATACGAAACCCACAAATACCTCGCAGATGGAGTAGTTAAATCACTCCTGGTCCGTGTTAGGCAGATCCTGTGTTCAAATATCGATCCGAAAGCAGATTTTACGCGTTTTCTCTTGTGTCTCCGGGAAAGGACGAGATATTACCTAAATTTCGCCACGATCGCATCCTTTCCTAGGTGAAATGTATTTAAATTTTTATCGGAATATAAAGCATTCTTCGCATAAATCCTGTAGTGATAATGTCTGAAGTTGGTTACAGTGTAACACATTAATTGTGATCGACGTCGCAAGGGCGAGTCCAGAGACCACTCGAAGTGTGGTACAGGTTGTGGTGGTGTATCGATGTCTTTGGTGTGATGTGCGCGCAGTTTGCGAACACTTCGTAGTCGAAGGCGTCTGATGACGTCATTGCAGTGACGCATTTGCAGGAATGATGTCATGTGTAGGTGCCTTTAAATCGTTTTGATGTGTTTCGTGGGCTAAAATGTTAACTCGTTCATTTGTCTTTCTTTAGCAACCGGTGACTTTGCGTGTTGTCCGCGCAGTTTATTTATGTTTCTTATGATTCACAGAATAAACTGCGATTATTTCCTTAAACAGCGTTAACCAGTCGATCTTTGTAATGGTGAAGAATTGTGTTTTCTTCGCGGTACGGACTCTCTGTTTAAATATTATGTACGTAGCGCGTGTCTTATTATAAACAGCGATTATTTCCTTAAACAGCGTTAACCAGTTGATCTTTGTAATGGTGAAGAGTTGTGTTTTCTTCGCGGTACGGACTCTCTGTTTAAATATTATGTACGTAGCGCGTGTCTTATTATAAACAGCGATTATTTCCTTAAACAGCGTTAACGATTTGATCTTTGTAATGGTGAAGAGTTGTGTTCTCTTCGCGGTACGGACTAGATGTTTAAATATTATGTACGCAGCGCGTGTTTCATTATAAACAGCGATTATTTCCTTAAACAGCGTTAACGATTTGATCTTTGTAATGGTGAAGAGTTGTGTTCTCTTCGCGGTACGGACTAGATGTTTAAATATTATGTACGCAGCGCGTGTTTCATTATAAACAGCGATTATTTCCTTAAACAGCGTTAACGATTTGATCTTTGTAATGGTGAAGAGTTGTGTTCTCTTCGCGGTACGGACTAGATGTTTAAATATTATGTACGCAGCGCGTGTCTCATTATAAACAGCGATTATTTCCTTAAACAGCGTTAACGATTTGATCTTTGTAATGGTGAAGAGTTGTGTTCTCTTCGCGGTACGGACTAGATGTTTAAATATTATGTACGCAGCGCGTGTTTCATTATAAACAGCGATTATTTCCTTAAACAGCGTTAACCAGTTGATATTCGTAATGGTGAAGAGTTGTGTTTTCTTCGCGGTACGGACTAGATGTTTAAATATTATGTACGCAGCGCGTGTCTCATTATAAACAGCGATTATTTCCTTAAACAGCGTTAACGATTTGATCTTTGTAATGGTGAAGAGTTGTGTTCTCTTCGCGGTACGGACTAGATGTTTAAATATTATGTACGCAGCGCGTGTTTCATTATAAACAGCGATTATTTCCTTAAACAGCGTTAACCAGTTGATATTCGTAATGGTGAAGAGTTGTGTTTTCTTCGCGGTACGGACTAGATGTTTAAATATTATGTACGCAGCGCGTGTTTCATTATAAACAGCGATTATTTCCTTAAACAGCGTTAACCAGTTGATATTCGTAATGGTGAAGAGTTGTGTTTTCTTCGCGGTACGGACTAGATGTTTAAATATTATGTACGCAGCGCGTGTTTCATTATAAACAGCGATTATTTCCTTAAACAGCGTTAACCAGTTGATATTCGTAATGGTGAAGAGTTGTGTTTTCTTCGCGGTACGGACTAGATGTTTAAATATTATGTACGCAGCGCGTGTTTCATTATAAACAGCGATTATTTCCTTAAACAGCGTTAACGATTTGATCTTTGTAATGGTGAAGAGTTGTGTTCTCTTCGCGGTACGGACTAGATGTTTAAATATTATGTACGCAGCGCGTGTCTCATTATAAACAGCGATTATTTCCTTAAACAGCGTTAACGATTTGATCTTTGTAATGGTGAAGAGTTGTGTTCTCTTCGCGGTACGGACTAGATGTTTAAATATTATGTACGCAGCGCGTGTTTCATTATAAACAGCGATTATTTCCTTAAACAGCGTTAACCAGTTGATATTCGTAATGGTGAAGAGTTGTGTTTTCTTCGCGGTACGGACTAGATGTTTAAATATTATGTACGCAGCGCGTGTTTCATTATAAACAGCGATTATTTCCTTAAACAGCGTTAACCAGTTGATATTCGTAATGGTGAAGAGTTGTGTTTTCTTCGCGGTACGGACTAGATGTTTAAATATTATGTACGCAGCGCGTGTTTCATTATAAACAGCGATTATTTCCTTAAACAGCGTTAACCAGTTGATCCTTGTAATGGTGAAGAGTTGTGTTTTCTTCGCGGTACGGACTGAATGTTTAAATATTATTCAGACGAGCTTCGGCTCTCTAGGGCTAAGCAGAACATCGCGTGAGGAAAGAAACTGTCTCGGTGTTTCAAAATCCTCCTCGCCCACACTGCAGTTTCTTGGCTGTCAAGCAGTTTTACTGCAACGTGTTTTGCTGAGACAGAATTTTTGCTTCGACGGTGAGATATTTCTTCACAGAATCTGAAACGTTTTTCTTCTAACCCGTGCCGGAAGGCTTTATGACGTCAGAGATAAAGATGGCTCGCCTTATTTGTTACATCTTAAACCACGTATGAGATCTTGGAATCTGAAGGGTTTGCGACGTCGTAACGTGACGTGAATCTAGAGGTTTTCCGTAATTTCTGTAACTGGTTCGTCGAAATCTATAACAAGGATCGATTTAAGTTCTTTCCATCCTCCCCCCCAAGTTGTTTTCCAGTTTCCGTCGATACTGACCGCCACTATGTGGAGGCGTACGGGTGTAAGTTAAAAAGAAATTCTGTTTCAAAATTGAAGGCGTTACGTGCAGAATTTTAAGCCTGTGAGAAGTTAAGAAACAGATCGGGACAAAACTTCGTAATACCCCAGGCTGTACCAACTGTGTGGGATGAAAACTGGATTAAGGTACAGATAACAACGTTTTAAGAGATTTTTTGGGTTGTGGAGGAGGGCACAGGTCAACATTTGGCGTAACTTCTCGATTGCTAGATGGTGATTATGGCGGTAACTCTTTAGAAATCCTTGAATTGACTTTTCCTTTGTTCGTCTTGGAACAAACGTGGAAATGGTCAGGTTTTTTTTATGTGTATGCACTTTGCATATAGTATTGAATTTTTTTGTAACGTGTCACCCCAAAAGAAAGAAAGAAAGAAAGAAAGAAAGAAAAAGTTTGCTGGGGGTTCTGTACGGAAGAAGAATTTTTTTTAAAAAAATAACTGGTTATATTACAAAGAGAATGATTATAAATGGAGATCTAGAAGAACTCATTCGGTAAAAAGTTTCAGGAACAGAAAGTTTTGCTTAACTGTACGTAATTCCGTACGATTACGCCCGTAGTAAATTTTAGAAGCGGGGTGTAGTAGGGTTCGTGTTGGCAGCCCTGCTTCACTGGCCGCGGTACATTGAACTAAAAACCAGTTGGGAGCCAACATCATGACGATGCATGCGTCACCTGCATGCAGCTTTGTGAACTGAGGTTGGCTGGCTAGCTGGCCGGCCGGCCGTTCGGTACAGACCGCCGCGAGATTGCCACATCGAAGCGCCATCAAAATTTTATGTAGTCTCATGTTCCATTTCTTAGGAATCTTGCGTTTCGTTTTGTACAGTCATCAACACAAAACCAACAATCGGGCGAATAAATTAATGAGGCTCAGATAGAGAAATATATTTGGAAGCCGTGGATTGGATTCATCTGGCACATGATACGTGCCTGTGGACATGGACTAACTGAGCGAATGTCAGCTTCTCAGGTTGGTTACCGTGCTTCGTGGAGCTGGTTAAAAAAAGCAAATATCTAGGCTGTTGGAACTAAGTAAGTTCGCAATTGATGAGATGCCAGTTCACCTTTTGAAATCGTGGGTAAACCCAAGGCGAACGAACCCTGAGTTGAGGGTAACGCGTTTACCGAACCGATGACGCTAGAACAGATGGTAATTGTGCTTCTGTTGAACTGGGCTCTCTTTGCGAGGTAAGTGATATCAGCGTTGGATGTATAGAAGGCTGTTTACCTGTTGATAAGATCGTAACAATTGTAAAAGCGCAGTAGCCAAGTTTCTACCACTCCTTCCAACCGATTGTTGTACGTACTCGCTCTCCGTATTTAATTCCTTTGTGTTCAAATTCTCCCTTTAAAGTCCTGTGGTAGCAATTGTTGTCACTACCGTCTTTAACAATAGGCAGTTCTGCATTTTTTGTACTTCTGTTTTTACTCTCTAAAAATGGATTATTTCCTTAAAATGGAAATGGTTCGACAGTTTTTGGTAAAAAAAAAGTTTCCATTATTAAATTATTCACCTTATCCGTTACGGAGTTGTTCAATGCGCAAGGTTTTAAGATGATCACGCGATACGTCACATGAGCTACGCATGCGCAAACCTTAACTTATTCTCGCCACTGGTTTGGGTCGTGATTGAGTTGGTATGTTGTGTCACGCCCACAACAGCACCTCAGATCTTTCGTGTCTGTAATTTGGAAACGCCTGACGTCACTTTCAAAGGATTTTTTTTATATCTGACAGCGTCTCTCGTCTGTTATATACCGAAGCGGCGACTAAATTGATTTTTAGACAAGGATACACGCATTTTGTTGTGGTACTGTGGTAATTTGCTGTAGGTTGCAGGCGTCAGTTTTCTTTGATCCTTTAAAGTCCATTGGTAACTATATGTACCACACGCTTTAACAATAAGTCATGATTCTTACTGTAAACAGCTGCTATTTCTTTAAACAGCGTTAACCAGTTGATCGTAGTAATGGTGAAGAGTTGTGTTTTCTTCGAGGTACGGACTAAATGTTTTAATACGTACGTAGCGCGTGTCTCATTATAAACAGCGATTATTTCCTTGAACAGCGTTAACCAGTTGATCTTTGTAATGGTGAGGCGTTGTGTTTTCTTCGCGGTACGGACTGAATTCTTAAATATTATGCACGCAATGCGTGTCTCATTATAAACAGAGATTATTTCCTTAAACAGCGTTAACCAGTTGATCTTTGTAATGGTGAGGCGTTGTGTTTTCTTCGTGGTACGGACTGAATTCTTAAATATTATTTAGACGAGCTTCGGATTCAAAGAGTTGAATAGAATTTTGCAGTCTCGAGCCCCGAACGTGATGGATCTTTGATCTTTTTTTAAAAAAATGTTTATTTTATATTTATCAAAATTGAAGTACGTCAGATTTTGGCGACTCTACGTAATTTTTACGCTGTGTTTGTTCGTTTCTTAAATTTTATGGTACTGTCAATAATGGCCCCAGAAAATGAGGTTGCGGGCGAGGTCTTATTGCTTCTTACCTTGAGGGCAACGGGTTTTGTAATGGCGTCAGGAATCCTATCGTGGGTTTGTGTTATATAAAATGTTTAAATTCGTATCACAGCTGGTTTCATAGTCATTTCAAGGATGTGTTGACGGCAGAATAATGTCGTGAAGTAAGATTGATGTAAGAAAAAGACTTAAAAAAAGTCGAAGGTTATTATTACCTTATGAGCGTGGTGACCCTGACCTCAAAGAATATTCAATTGATGTCAGAAAATTGGCGACTAACCGTCTGTTAATCTGATTTAGCGCAATTTTCTTTTCTCTCACGTATTTGGTCTTCGTAATTATATGACGTCCGGTCTCTTTTGCACCCCGAGTTTGAAGATAAAATAAGGTAATTATTTTTTTTTATATAAGTTTCCATGGCAACTCGTAATTTCACAACCAATTCAGTGCCACGAATATTGAGTATTAAAATATGACGGATGGTACAAAGTTTTATTATACGTACACTTTAAACCGATGTACTCAAAGAATGCAAAATTTTAAAGTGTTGAAAAAGTTCAATGCCTTAACCTTTTAAAGCCGATTGGTATTCATATATACCACCTGCTTTATCGTTAATGTGTTTATGGTTTAATTTACGTCGGTGTAGAGACCGGTAGTGGACATTTTCTTCCATAAAAGGCGACGGGGAATTTGTTGACTGACTGAGCCTACATTTTGCTTCTCGAGGATTCCGTTTGTTGTTGATTTGTTTGAGAAAGTCTGAAACCCCAGTTGTAGGAAGGAAAAATGAATTATATCTTATTGTTGGACAAGAATTGTCCGACGTGCCAACATGCCCACACGAGCTTGCCAGCACAGACAAATTGCACAACTTGTTTATGTAAATTCAAATGCATTTCTACTATCCGTTTCACATGCTAGTGGCCACATGAGTGGATTTAACTACCTATACTAAAAACATCGGGCTCAAAGGATATTTATACGAAAAACTAAATAGTACAGAGATTTCGTGGATGAATTTTTGTGGGTTTATCGATTTCTGTATTAGCCGGCGTAGCTCAGTATAGTGAATGGATGATAGAGGTTCGATCCCCGACGGTGACAGAAGATCTTTCCATCTAGCCTCTGCGTCATATCCAATGGGTACCGGGATCCTTTCCCGGGGCGTGATGTTGACCACTTACTCCCGTCTAGTGCCGAGGTTGAGAATTAGTAGGAGCTATACCGGAAACACAAGAATTAAGTCGCGGATCATAGGTTGAGGTACTCTACGACAAAGGGTTCTTGGAGGAAACGCCTACTTTACGTGGAATGTTCTAGTCGATATTGTGGCCGGGTGGAGGTGTTTTTTTTTTTTCGCACGCAACCGGAAGTGGGCAAAAGAATTAGATTTCGGTCAGAATGAGAATT
This sequence comes from Zootermopsis nevadensis, assembly GCF_977971745.1. Classification (NCBI taxonomy): domain Eukaryota; kingdom Metazoa; phylum Arthropoda; class Insecta; order Blattodea; family Termopsidae; genus Zootermopsis; species Zootermopsis nevadensis. The sequence continues at coordinate 2,306,480 of NW_028259163.1, forward strand.
AATTAAAGGAATCTGTGATATATTTTAACCAGATTTAGAGCTATTTAGCAAGACCGCGCAGTATCAAATTTTGTGAAAATCCATTCTGATATCGAGTTGTTGCAAGTGGACGGTACACGCGAAGAATCTGATAGAGACTTATTTTCGGAACTTTTAATGGCTGAACGCGATTTAAAATTGAGGCAAAGGAGTGTTTCTCAATGTGCATTGCGGTGTTTTGATTTAGCGTGTGTTTGGATGCAACTGACAGCAGTTTGCTTGTTTATCAGAATGTAATTGTTACGAAGGCTTCTTTTTTCCAGTCGACAATTTGTTTCTGTGACTATAACACGGAAATATTTGCAAGACATTGTTTCTTATCGGATTTTGAATTCAGATTTAATTCTAGGTTAGGTTAGTAATTTTGGTTTCACGAAATGCAACAGTCACAAATTCAAATGTTTACAAGGTTAATCTAATTCTTTTTTTTATCTAATGTGTGATGGCTCAAGGCTCAAGGACGTTAATGCCAGATTTCCACAAAACTTGGGAACGAACTTTTTTTTTTAATTACTAGAGGACTTGAACCGTGGTGTCGTAAATTTTGGTTGGCAAGGTAATGTTAAATCTTAGGATGCTTGTGTTAGTCCGGGATTTCAGATGCCCACTTAAAAGACTTTCACTTGTCAGCCCTGACGTCCGTCGGTCTGCAGCGACCGGAAGTTGTACGAGCTCGTTTTGGTAAGTTTTACGATTCGAAAGATCCTCTGTCTCAGTGACATTTTTAGACGCTAAAAGACGAGGATCTCATGTGGACGTTTTTAATTTTCTATTCTGCGATCTCGTGAACGGGACAGACATTTCACGCTTCGTCGTTGTTTCCGATTGTACACTAAAATTCTGGTAATTTTATTTCAGTATTGCCACCATACGCAATAATACCAATGATTAGTACTTCAGTCGTAGTTTTCACTCAGTCCCTCAGAGATATTACTATAAATGTTACTTAAAAACATCGTACTCATCCTATGTAGCTGAAATGTGTCGTTAAATAAACTAAAGGCAATACATATACGCCCTTGGGCATTGATCGTTTATTTAAGGACATTTATTTTGGTTTTTATATCGTGTCAATGTTACTTTCCGAAAATAAGTACAGTGAGAAGAAAAGATTTTCGTTATTCTGGAAATAGAATGAGATCGCAACAGTAGGCAGAGGTAATGTAAGCTTCATACTTCTATACAGGCACTCCCTTCTTATTGTGGAATTTTGTCAGACAACTCGCCAAAGGAATAGTTCGCGTTAGTGTAAAATTTTACATTCTTAACGATTACGAACATTTAATTGTTTTGTTCTATGAATTTACGTGATTACGCAACTTCCTGGTTTATAAAATGCAATTAAATTATTCATAAACAACTGGTATTTCATGTTACCTGATTTATTTAAGATTTTTTTTTTGTTTTTTTGTTTCGAGTGTATACAGAGTGTCCCACGAGACCCTGACCGCAGGAGAGCTCGGGTTGATTTGCAAAGCACGTGAATATGTAAAGAAGGAAAAGTCGTTGGAATCTCGTGCGTTGGAACAGTTCGTTAACGGAGCTACAATTTTTATTGCATAAAACATGGTTACATTTACGGCGATGTTGCCACTTTTACGTGACAGCGAAAGATTGGATGTTTTCCCAGTTCTCCGTGTGGTACCTGTTCCTTTTTCTTTATTCCACATCTCCCCTCCCCCCCCCACTGATGTGTAAAAATCCCTCGTTCTCTGCAGTGTCGATATGGCAACATCACCGTAATGTAAAGAGCGCAGTGTAGTCCTAGGTAGAACAGTTCCAACGCGTGAGATTGTTTTCAGCCATTTACGATTTTTCCCCCTCTTTTGTTCTGCATTTGCCAAAAAAGAGTTGTTTTGGAATGACTTTGGACTTGTGGGACATCTGTATATAGCGTCGGGCGACAGGATAACATGAGAATGACGATTTGATTTTGGACGTGGGAGGAAGGGGTCTTAGATGTTTTCCCGGTCTGTGCAGCCTTGACGGACTGACGACAAGTAAAACAGCCTCGGTTAGAACATCAACTAGACATCTTTTGCTGAAGGTTGAATCCGGAATATCGCAAACACGAAGTAGAACGATAATCATTTTGCGATCTTGAATACGTAACTTCGATCTAATAATCGATTTTTGAAGAAGATGGCGGCGTATTCACCCCCCCCCCCAAATAAGATTCCATCTTTGTTGATTGGAGAGATTAGAAATCAGTAAAACGTGAAAGGAAAACACAAATCGGAAGACCTAGACGCAGATGAGATGACTGTATTGAAATTGATCTAAGGGTTGCTATAAGTAGGATTCGAGGTTTTCACGGCGTTGAGTACGAAGATGGCGGTCTCCTGGGTTGTAGCGCCGTGTAAAAGTTACATAAGTCCTTGCTGCCTCCATCATCAGGGACAGATATTGGGATGCGTGTCGGCGGGATTAATTTGGCTGAGGGGTGTCGGGTTATATTGAACGGAGGGGCAGGAAAAAGGTCTTGAACAGCTGACCGGACTAGTCGGCGTGTTGAGCCAAAGTCGCTGCAGTGCACTGGGTGGGGTTACACACACACACACCTCTGTCCCTCCCTTCCCCTCCATGTTTTACGTAGACCCCCCTCCTCCCCGCCCTCGCAACGATCTCTCCCTGGCCCGTCGTAAAGGAGCGTGACGCATTTTTTTTACGAGTCTGTCAGCTGGGAGCCATTTCCCAGTAGGCGACGTTGCCACATCTACGAGTATCAGCAGACACCACCGCGCGCCCTTCCCCCGCATCGTCTGAACAGGCGAAGTATTGGATCAATGCATTGCGTGCTGTATCCTTGGCAGCAACTCCCTCCCCCCCCCCCACAAAGGGTGGTGTAGGAGGCGGTGGTCGAGTTTGGTTCTTGAATTCTAAATGTACAGCAATGTTACATGATTATCATGAAGTAAGTGCTGTAGAGAAGAGATTAAAAGCCTTTTAGAATAACAGCTACCGTACTATGGAGTGAGATTTATCTTACGTTTCAAGCGCTTCTTTTCTTGACTTCGTGTTCTGGACCTGACGGCTTTATTTTAAATTTCGGCTACGATGGTCTTAGGCGGTGCCCACTCGACCTTCTGATAGAAATAGGTTTAATTTACGTGAGGGATTTGAAAATGCAAATAAAAAAATGTGGAATGGCTCGTCTAAATAACATTTAAACATTCAGTCCGTACCGCGAAGAAAACACTACACTTCACCATTACAAGGATCAACTGGTTAACGCTGTTTAAGGAAATAATCGCTGTTCATAACGAGACACGCGCTGCGTGCATAATATTTAAGAATTCAGCCCGTACCGCGAAGAAAACACAACTCTTCACCATTACAAAGATCAACTGGTTAACGCTGTTTAAGGAAACAATCGCTGTTTGCAACGAGAATCATACGAAACCCACAAAATTGAGAGATATAGAATGTCAAACGAGGCGGTACGTATAATTACCACCGGGCTTTTAAATGTTTAATTCGCGTTTTAAGCGCGGTGCACCGCAAAATTAAAATGTTTCTTTTCTTCTTTTAATCAAGGCTGTGCTATTCGTAGGTGTTTCTGTATGTTGTGTGTAACACCGCTACTGTGTTTTGTCGGTGTCTGTGCGGCACATCTGGGCTTACCTTGGTGGCTGCTTACCGAAATTAGCACTGGCATGGCTGGAAGACACTGGACTAAAATATACGCGCTCCATTCACAGGTTCTTGAATGATGGTCGTGGCAGTTCTGACTTGCCAAAAAAAAAAAAAAACTAAACAAAAGAAGTGGAAACTACGCGATTTTAACAGCGTCAGGTTTTGTCGTATTGCTAACTCTAGTGTCTGTCTCTTGTTATAAAAGTATTGCAACAAGTCAGATTACATTGGCGGGAGATGATTCTTTGGCACCTTAATCTGTCTCTCTTCGTATCCTTTCTCTGCTGTAGCATTAACTTTATCTCTTTCTCTCATCACACGAAGTTACACTGCTTCTAGACAAAGGTTATCCAAAGCCTCATTCGTATTAGTCGATTTCTTTGAATGGAACTCTCTTGAAAACAAAAGAAATGCGAGAGACGAAGATTAACAAATGACGTAATTCGACATTGAAGATTTAACTGCAGATTGTGATGGAAGGAAACTTCAGATGATGACGCGGGAAGTGATAATTTTTTTTCAAGCCAAAACTGGTATGGTTTTGACATTCTCATGTGATCTTACGGGATTTCCTGTCTTCAGAGGTCAACTTGTTCGTAGGCGTAGGCGTACTACCCGGCCGATTTCATGGTCCCAGTGTCCTACACGAATATCTTCATTTAATCTCCTCCTCCCCCCCCCCCCCAACAAAGTAGATGTTGCAGTCAGCTGACGCCATCTTGTTCCGTACAGTGTGAACATGGCCTTGAATTTGTATTCCTCGCATTCAGAAGAGTTAACTAGTGTGAACGAGCCTTAAGTGAGTGCTGATGGCTTTGTCTGGTTAATAAATAGATTGGTGAGATCGCTAGTTCTATTTTTCGTGACATAACCACTTGAATTGGTTCGGGGGGGGGACAAGAACAATGAAAGATTAGCCGTGTTGCGTTCTTGAAAGTTTCTGCCGAAATCGAGTGTGGTCGAGAATGAAATCGTATCAAATACAGCAGATATTTGTTTAGAAAGAAGGCAGAGACAATGAAACATATACGAAGGATTTAATTTCTGCACGTGTTTTAAACACGTGTTCCTGTTAACGGGTGGGTTAAACTTTTCAACCCAATTTGTCATTCCAGGTGCCCCGTTTGACGGTTTATACTTCACGTTCGTTTTTTTGGGGGGGGGGGAGCTGGTGCGTTTGATTCACCGGTTAATTCCGCGTGATTTTCTTTGTCACTGTGCAGTTCCTCGAGCTATTTGCTGGCCGATGTACTTTTAAACAATCTTTCTTCATAATTCCTTACAGTTTCTTACCTATTGTTTTGTATGCGTTTCATACAAGGCAAGGAATTTATTGAGTCGCGATTACTTCCTTAAACAGCGTTAAAGAGTTGATCTTTGTAATGGTGAAGTGTAGTGCTTTCTTCGCGGTACGGACTGAATTCTTAAATATTATGTGTGAGCCTCGTTATAAACAGCGATCATTTCCTTAAACAGCGTTAACCAGTCGATCTTTGTAATGGTGAAGTGTGGTGTTTTCTTCGCGGTACGGACTAGATGTTTAAATATTATGTACGCAGCGCGTGTCTCATTATAAACAGCGATTATTTCCTTAAACAGTGTTAACCAGATGATCGTAGTAATGGTGAAGTGTGGTGTTTTCTTCGCGGTACGGACTGAATCCGTAAAAACGTTTTGGGCGAGTGTCGGCTAAAGCTGTTATGATTAATATTCCCAGATACGTAGCCGTGAAGTCTGTAGCAGTTGTTGTTGTTCCTAAACCTACTTTGTCAACATTTCCAGGATAGCCATTATTTTTTAGGACGCTGTAGGTTTATCTGTTGAAGCATTGCGTGCATAGAACACGTGCCAAGGTTAAAGCTGCATCGTTGTTGTTGTTGTTTTTGGTTTTTGTTATTATTATTGTATTTATTAACCCTTCAAAGCCTAATGGTAACAAATCCCACCTGTTTTAACGATCAGAAAGTCTGCATTTTTTTTATTTGTGTGTTTCGTTTGATTCTCATTGTAAACAGCTGCTATTTCCCTAAAGTGCAGTAACAAAACACATTTTTGGTTTAAAATTAATATACAAATATTAGACATTTGCATATGAAATTAGGATGAAATGCTAAGTTTTGCGAAATTTAATGTAATTTATTGCGTGAAGCGACTCGAATTTAGTATTTGCACTGACAATCTTTTACTCTGGCACCGACAATGTAATCGTCACAGTAGAAGGCGTCGTTAAATAACCTAATTAGGGGCTTTAATTAAGACTAATATTTGATTAGTATTTTATTTTTATAAACAGCAGTGACGCAAAACGATATATATATATTTGCAATGACTTGTAAATATTTTAACAAACTTGTTGGTGTTTATCGCATTTGGATGTTATTGTGTGTTTTTTTCGTCTCAAATAATGCGTTACGTGTATGAGCTTGCAGGTTACGTAATGAGATAAACTTTTACTTGCTAAGATATTGTAAAGAAAATATGTTGTTGTCGTATTTATTTTCATAAGATGTACCCGACGCTGAAATTGTCGGTGTGTAAATTGTCAGGACCCTGACACATTCAGATTAGGCCGAATTGTACTAAAATATTTCATTTTTTGGCATTCAAGTTTTTAATGGTAAATATACGTAACACATGTTTTAACAACGAATTTTACGTTTTGCCCACACGGTTTATTTGTGGGTTTAATACGATTATCTTCTTAAACTGCGATAAGCAATCTTTCGTTGTAATGGTGAAGTGTAGTGTTTTCTTCGCGGTACGGACTAGATTCATAAAATATTATTTTCGAGAGAGAAAGAGGAAATTGGTGGGGGAGAAGTGAGAGACACTTCGATATCTGGGGGGGAGAAAGAGCATCTTATAGCTAAAGGTCCCCAGGCAATGCCCGCTCGTCCTTCTGTTAAGGATAAAGTAAGAGTGAAGGCGTTAGTGTGATGATTGGCATAGAAGACGGAATTTTGAAATTTTGTATTAGAGAAAGCTGAGGCTATTAATTTGGAAGTTTAATACATAATTTAGAAGTTCCTACTGAGGGGAGGGGAGGGGGGTAAATTTTGACGGCGTTAAGGGGTGGTAAATTTTGATTAATTTAAATCGGGAGGGCTGCATGAGAAGCTTGCAGTGGCAACTTGGAACTTGGGAACCATCTCAGCATTTGCTTGAAGACAGAGGAAAACCAAGGAAAACCTGTGTCGAGATGGCTTTGTAATGGTGAAGTGTGGTGTTTTCTTCGCGGTACGGACTGAATTCTTTAAAATATTATTCAAACGCGCTACGGCCACAGATGATTAAACTGTTAATAGACAGATGAGCGTTAGTCTGCGAGCACGTTCAGAACATTTCGATTTGTAGCTGGTCTATCCGAAGTACCGTATCAACGGATGGGCGGTGTGAACAGTTGATCAACGCCTCGGTTCGTCTGTCCACACCAGTCCGTTACACGGCGCACTTTTGTGAAGAAGGTTACCGTTGTCTGATTTTAAGTGTTGCGGGCTTTTCAGGTCCCGTTTATTTATATTTTTTTCCCAGTGTTTCTTCGTCTCTAATCGAAGTAGGATGATAGCGGGTTATAACCCTACGGCCAGTCTGTGGTCGTTACACGAGGCCTATCTAAAACTTCTTGACGATGGTGAAGAGTCAATTGAATAAAAATTTACTTGGATATTATCCATCGTCTAGTAATAAACTGAGTAGGAATCTGAAGACGGAGATAGAGCCCCATCTCCGAAACATCGTTTTACGGTTTTTACGTTTTATTACTAGACGATGGATATTATCCAAGTAAATTTTTATTCAATTGTCCTTTGTTTTACTTTAATATTTATCCTGATACGAGGTTTTGTATGATTCTCAGAATAAACAGATTATTTCCTTAAATAACGCTAACAAATTTATACTTATTATAAACACGCGTCGATTGGTTTCTTAATCCATTGTTGCTGTGATATACAGTTTGGATTTATTCTGTGTTATTCTTAGAACTCCTAACGTGTTTTCATTGTCGTGTCCAAATTCATTGCCTGCATTTGGTGATTGCAGATTGAAGGATTTATGGAGTTTAAAACCTGATAAAAATTGCACTGTGATATAATTTCGTCTCGATTCACTAATGCGTTCTCTTGTCTTTCAGGTACAACGTCCAGAACAGAGTGTGATGCAGGCGCTAGAAAGTTTAAATGATTCTCAGGTAAGAACGAGTAGATTATCGATATCAGTTAAGATCGATTCCTTTCATATTTGGACGATGTGTGATGATTCTCATTATAAAGTCGATTGTGCCGTTTACGTTCGATTCGATTTCGTGTCGATCCCTGGGTGTGTTGGTTGGCGTAGTTGAAATTAGTTCCGAGTTTTATGTGGCGGTCGTTAATTGGTTTTCGAGTCGCGCCGGTCGTGTTGAGAGGGCGGCACAGTCCGAACGTAATGCCCCACTGTGGGTGTGATCGTGGAGTTTATTACGACACAAAATCCCACCCACTTAAACGCAGCCAATCCTTTAAATCAGTAACTCTGTTTCGCCAACATAATATATTTATGAGTTTCGCACGATTCCCAGAATAAACAGCGATTATTTCCTTAAACAGCGTTAACCAGTCGATCTTTTGTAATGGTGAAGAGTTGTGTTTACTTCGCGGTACGGGCTGGATTCTTAAATATTATGTTCGCAGTGCGTGTCTCGTTTCTTCTAAATTATGTATTAAACTTCCAAATTAATAGTCTCAGCTTTCTCTAATGCAAAATTTCAAAATTCCGTCTTTTATGCCAATCATCACACTAACGCCTTCACTCTTACTTTATCCTTAACAGAAGGACGAGCGGGCATTGCCTGGGGACCTTCTAGCTATAAGATGCTCTTTCTCCCCCCCCCCCCAGATATCGAAGTGTCTCTCACTTCTCCCCCACCAATTTCCTCCTTCTCTCTCTCTCTCTCTCTCTCTCTCTCTCTCGTGTCTCGTTATAAACAGCGATCAATTCCTTAAACAGCGTTAAGCAATCGATCTTTTGTAATGGTGAAGAGATGTGTTTACTTCGCGGTACGGACTGAATTCTTAAATATTATGTACGCAGCGCGTGTCTCGTTATAAACAGCGATCATTTCCTTAAACAGCGTTAAGCAACCGATCTTTTGTAATGGTGAAGAGTTGTGTTTACTTCGCGGTACGGACTGGATTCTTAAATATTGTTTACACGAGGTTTTGCGTGCGTCAGTGGGTTAAATTGTTCCGAAACACGTATTCGGTTCAAGCCGCGTCCTTTGTAACAAACTATTTTAAATAGACTTGTTGGTTGTACCATTCAAATAACGAAGGAATTCTTCACTCGTTTTGCTCTGCTGAAGAATGCGTGAAGCGTTATCCCCCCCCCCCCCTTCCCCCCCACCATATGACCAAAAATTGAAGTGTTTTTTTAGTAACGAAAGAATAGTTTTTGTGTATTTTTTCGCATTCTGAGTTGGTTTTTAGCGCATAAAATCTCTAGACAGATGAGTCACTCGGCTGATTTTGTAGATGTGCCTCAGCTGACGGACAGTGGAAACGTGTGAGCCGGCTAACGTAATGAAACCTCAGATGGTAGCCGTATCGTCGTAACCTCACGCAGTATTAAAACACGGAAATCTGAGCACGTCTGAGAAGCCTTTATGAGCGCGTGGGGGGTGTTAAGAGCAGCGATGTCATTGAATATGTCAGTCAGCTGTTAGAAAAAATAGGAATAGTCCATTTAAATTGATGGTGCATTTAAATGTACTTTAATTAATTTCGAGAAAAATTATTTTTCGAAGAGAAGCGTGTTTCCGTCTCCGTGTGTGTGACGTCAGTCCTTGGATCGTACACGCGTGGTCCCTGTCAGGGATTGGTTTTCATTTTTCGCGTGTTACGTAATTCACGTGTATTTATCTCGGCTTTTGCCAAACTCTTTTGTGAACGGAGAAAGCCGAGGGGCTGTTAGTGGGTGTAACGAGTAGAATCCGCGGAACAAACGACTGCGTTTCCATGGCGAAGAGAAAATACGCGAAGAACGTTTCTAATCGCACGATAAGCTTCTTATGTCGTGTATGCTTAACCCTTTGAAGCCGAAGATCGTCTGAATATTATTTATGAATTCAGTCCGTACCGCGAAGAAAACACATCTCATCACCATTACGAAAATCAGCTGGTTAACCCTTTGAATCCGAAGAGAGAGAGAAAGAGGAAATTGGTGGGGGAGAAGTGAGAGACACTTCGATATCTGGGGGGGAGAAAGAGCATCTTATAGCTAGAAGGTCCCCAGGCAATGCCCGCTCGTCCTTCTGTTAAGGATAAAGTAAGAGTGAAGGCGTTAGTGTGATGATTGGCATAAAAGACGGAATTTTGAAATTTTGTATTAGAGAAAGCTGAGACTATTAATTTGGAAGTTTAATACATAATTTAGAAGTTCCTACTGAGGGGAGGAGGGGTAAATTTTGACGGCGTTAAGGGGTGGTAAATTTTGATTAATTTAAATCGGGAGGGCTGCATGAGAAGCTTGCAGTGGCAACTTGGAACTTGGGAACTATCTCAGCATTTGCTTGAAGACAGAGGAAAACCAAGGAAAACCTCTGTCGAGATGGCTTTGAAGCCGAATCTCGTCTTCATAATATTTACGAATCCAGACCGTACCGCGAAGAAAACACTTCACTTAATCATTAGAAGTCGAATCAGGCGGTACCACATAAGATTTAACAAAAGAACATCCCGGTCAAAGCCTTAAACTGAGAAATGTGGGGGACAGATTTTACGTATGGGATTTGAGGTTTTCGCAGAGGTGAATCTGAAGATGGATTGTTGCCCCCTGAAGTCTGATAGAAGTTTACGATAATCGGTGGAGTCAGTAAGAACCTTTGAAACGTCGATAAACTTCTACCAGATTGCACGGTGCAAGTCTTCTTTTGGCACTGCGCTGAATAAGGGATTAAACTTTGATATTGGCATGTGTCCGCCCCGCCCCGTCCCACCCCCCCGATAGTGACAACGCGCTGATTCAAAGTAGTCATGACCGATAAAGCATGATGTAGAATTGCTGATTGTTCTTGGAACTCGCACGTTCCATTTTCTCGTACTATCAGCCGACGAGTCGTATCTCGAAGCAAACACACTCAAGATTATATTTCCAAATCGATATATACAGTCCGATTGTTTTAAGCGTGGATATTGGTTTGCGCGTGAGAAGTGTGGCAGTGAGGGGGGTGTCTGAGGAAAGGCTCGAGAAGGAAGGTGACGAATCACCTGTTTGTTGAAGGGTTGGTATTATTAAACCGTGTGCCCCCGTTTAATCCCAGACGTCGAAACAAAACCTCACTGCGCAGTCTGCGCACTGGACAATCGTAAAAAGTTGAACTGTACTGTCATTTCATTTAGACGACGTCCGAGTTCATTCTTTTCACCCAATTTCTTCTAAACTTTTTTAGCGGGACTGATAATAGGAAGACTGAAGAAGGAATTTATAAGTTCTTTGTAGTAATTACAACAATGCAACATGTACAATAACTTTTACCTTGATTTTTATGATGTTATGAAAAGATGTGTGGAGAGAAATGGTTAATTGTTGTCCTCTGTGTTTTAACTGGTAAAGAAATCGTTCGAAAGTTCATCACCCCATTCACAGAAATGTCGTCATCATTTCGTATTACGAGCTAGTCGAAAGGCGTTCACAGGTTCACTAATTGTTTCTGTAAAGTTGCATTGTTGAATTATCCTCCATTTTTCTTGAGATAAGTTTTATATGGTCATACCACGTGATGTTTTTGTAATAGAATTTCGCTATTTTCTCGTTTGCTGTCATGCGTGCTACGTGTTCAGACTACCCCGTTGTTATTTGCTCTCTTGGGTCACAAAATATCCACTTCGCCCTCATTATTGGCCTTGTGACAGTTTAGAATAGTCCACGACCATTTCCTTTCATTGTCCTTTCAGACGCGTTCAGAGTTAACCTTATCATCACATGCCATATAACAGTGCAGTTGAAAAGGGTCGTTACACCACTGGCAGCGTTGGTGGTGGTCAACAGGTAGCTCAGGTTGGAGGAAGGGGCTTTTCCCCAAACCAGAGATACTAGCCGAAAATCCAACCTTCGTATATTTTTTTTTATCTGGGTCCTATGTCCCTTAGACAGACGGTAGTCGGCTTTGTTATCCTACCAGAGCGATTACTTTGTGTTAGTAGAAAAAAAACCCGTTGAAAATCGACAGAGAATGGTACCTTTCCAGTTTTTCATCCTTTATTCTATTTCTTTTCGTTTTTTATTCGTCCCATACATTCGTCTCGTCTCTTTGTCTCCGTATTCCTGTTTTTTGGTCACATATTAGAAATAGTTCCAAAGACGGCTGTCAGATGGTAGCAGTATTTGTAAAAAAAATGTAAAAAAATGCCATCTAGTGTCTTTACAGAGAACTTTTAGGTCTCTGAGTGCGTGTAATACACGCAGTCATAAACCAGATCATCATAATCAGAATTTCGTAATAATCGGAACAAATATTTGTTTTACTCGACTGAAACTTAATTTTTATCAGAATGTAGATATTTATTTATGTACGATCGCTTCCTTCCAGATTACTATTCGATTATCTTTCTGTCATTATACGTTGTTACAGTCTGAGCCACTCTGAGCATTGTTGAATAAACTAGAAATTAATACGTCTTTGTTAACAATCTTATTTTGGGTGAGTTTGATTGACTCCGTGTTCTGAAGGTTGTAAGATTTTAATCTTTAGCAGTGACTGAATGCTATGAAGTCATTATTGTGCGAGCAGCCATGACATCATGACACGAACCGTAATGATGGAAGTGGATACAGTCTGCGAAACATTACAGGGAATGTGGAAAATCTTTGAACGTAGGAGTGGAAGAGGTTTGTTTCTTTGTTTACTCGTTAAGAATGTGTGTACCTGTCTAACTGTAGAATGCGAAACCTTTTGAGCTCAACGGGAAGTACGTCATCATTTCTGCTGTAGTCACACACGTGAAAGCATCGACCCTTTATGGACCGACCATGGTTGACTTTTTTTTTTATTAATGACGTTCAAAGTCCAAGTAAATTAAGGAAGAGTCTAAGCTGTTTGTGAGGGGGGCGTAAGGCTGTCAGCATTTTGGAGGAGTTCAATTCCTCATCGCATGCACGGATTTTCATTTAGATACCAGCGTTGTTTCCTTACGAAACGACATGTGGACTTGTAGGGAGATAACCAGCGTTTCGGAGGAACGTTCTGCCTCTATCTTCGCCCCTAAACTACATAGAAGAGGTTAAGAATTGAGCTGTAAATATTTTATTCGGGAACAAATGTTGGTCCATTTACAACAGGGCTTGTGAATTTCGCGATACGTAACCACAGGTACATTTAAAATATTAACGTAGACAGACACTCCAGTGCCAAATTTAATCTAAATCTGGCTTACGGACGGATAGATATTAATTTTACAAGGTAAAAAAAGTGAAATAAATAGGTTGTAGCCTGTAAATCGCGATCTAGGGCAAGTACGATCTTGGATTTATGTGTTTGAACCATCCTGGAACCATTTCTTTATTATTCGTGTTTTTTAAATGCCGATATTCGAAATACTTTGGGCCTTCATCACTTTTTCTTTTTCTAAAGTGTGTCTCCGCGGGCCAATGTTACACGAATCCACGTGCCCACCCATCAGCCCTGAAGATGGCAACGTAAATGTTTGCCGAAACATTGACTGATTAATTTTTAGGCAGAGTTTGCCCTCGTGTTTGCTTTATCGCGTTTTTGTAATCTGCTACGGGCGAGTGATTAGGTTCACGCCCCGGCCGATTTGACTACGCGTCTGAGTATCTTTTGAGGCGAGGGTGAGATAGGCAAATTGCGTTGTCATGGTAACGCATTACGTGGGAGGGGGGGGGGGAGTCAGCCGATGTCATTTTAAGCTCTACAACTCGGACTTGAAGCAGGGAAGTTTCCTCAAAACGGATATGCATTTTTTAATTTATAAATCTGAACAGATTGTAATAAAAATCGGTATTTTGGGGGTGTTTTTAACTGAGAAATGTTTGCATGTCGATATTCGGTCAGAATTGAAGAACTGTCGCAAACGCCGAGTGCAGACAAAAGAGTTTCTGGGGCAAATTACTAAATATTTATCGGAGCGAAACTCTTTTTAATGACGATGAATGAGCAACACAGTTATTGCGCTGTGCGTGTATTTACGAAGTTAGTTCGGCGAAGGAACGGGCAGCTTGCGATTTGATTAGTGTTATCAGCACCCGCGGTTTCTGGAACTCGTGTTTTCCCAGAAGACCTTGCCCTCTGCTGTGAGTTTCAGCAACTTTACTCCCGCAGTTACGTTTGAAAAGGGCATATGTGCAGCTCGTAACGAATTGTGTTCGTTCAACGCGTTTGGATGTGCAGTGAAGTGACTTTCTAAGCAAATTCTTTCAACACTTCCAAGTAAATATCCATTTCCATTAGCTCATACATAAAAATAGATCGCATTGCGGTTCGTTAACCTCACACAGACTGCACTCCGAAAATTGCGAAATAAATTACAGATCGATTATCGACTGTCGAAATTTTAAACAGCCGCCATGTTGTTATGTTCAATTTTTTTTTTTTAAAAAAAAAAATAACAGCAATTAAAGTTGCTTACCTTCGATTTATCGACATTTTTAGATCGTACTGGTGATTAGCATTCTGCCTTATGTTCAGAACTCCCTGCCTTGAGAGCCCGGCTTTTCATGATTTTCTCCAGTCGCACGAGGTAAATTCCAGGACAGTAACTTAAATTATGCCACAACTCTTGTCATTTCACACCCGTTTGTATTCGTTCTTTACTAATTCTGTCATTTGACGCTGCGTGGTATTTGTCAATAAACAGCAACTATTCAGAGGCGCTGGTGTTGCTTAAGATCTGTTAGTAACCCTTGAATGACGAAGCTCGAGTAAATAATATTTAGGAATTTAGTCCGTACCGCGAAGAAAATACAGCACTTCACCATTACAAAGATCAACTGGTTAACGCTGTTTAAGGAAATAATCACTGTTTATAATGAGACACGCATTGCGTACATAATATTTAAGAATTCAGCTCGTACCGCGAAGTAAACACAACTCTTCACCATTACAGAGATCAAATGGTTAACGCTGGATTAAGGAAATGATCGCTGTTTATAATGAGACGCGCTGCGTACATAATATTTAAACAGAGAGTCCGTACCGCGAAGAAAACACCGCACTTCACCATTACAAAGTTCATTCAGTTAACGCTGTTTAAGGAAATAATCGCTGTTCATAATGAGACACGCATTGCGTACATAATATTAAAACATTTAGTCCGTACCGCGAAGAAAACACCACTCTTCACCATTACAAATATCGACTGGTTAACGCTGTTTAAGGACGTAATCGCTGTTTATAATGAGACACGCGCTGCGTACTTAATATTAAAACAGTTAGTCCGTACCGCGAAGAAAACACAACTCTTCACCATTACAAAGACCAACTTGTTAACGCTGTTTAAGGACGTAATCGCTGTTTATAATGAGACACGCGCTGCGTACTTAATATTAAAACAGTTAGTCCGTACCGCGAAGAAAACTCAACTCTTCACCATTACAAAGACTAACTGGTTAACGCTGTTTAAGGAAATAATCGCTGTTTATAATGAGACACGCGCTACGTACATAATATTTAAGAATTCAGTCCGTACCGCGAAGAAAACACAACACTTCACCGTTACAGAGATCAAATGGTTAACGCTGTTTAAGGACGTAATCGCTGTTTATAATGAGACACGCATTGCGTACGTAATATTAAAACATCTAGTCCGTACCGCGAAGAAAACACCACACTTCACCATTACAAAGTTCAACTGGTTAACGCTGTTTAAGGAAATAATCGCTGTTTACATTGAAAAACGCGTAGTTAATTTCTGTTAAAGCGGGTGGTACCCCCTGAGATTCAAAAGTTTAAACAAGGCGGTACGAATTACATGTGGCGGCTGTGTAATTGTGGCTGTCAATTTCTCATAGGTTTGTTGTAGGCGAGAAAGTACGCGGTGCAGACCGAAGTCTTAATGCACTGATTTCACGTTCTGTAAGGTTGGTCACTGCATTAATTTTTGTCGGTTAGGGGGTGGGGCGGGGGGGGGGGGCAGCGGAAGAAACCAAAGGCAATGACGGAAAAGAAAGTTCGGTCGCTTGCGTTTATTTCTTCAACTGTTTCGTGTCAAGTGAAAATATATTTTCTCTTATCTCTTCTCTGCGAGCTGACATTGTCGTAGGTTATAGTTAACCTGTGAAAACGTCGCAGTTGCGCGTGTCAACTGTTAATTATAACATTTGAATATCGCACTTGGCGGACATTTTGTTTTAGCAGGTGTCGGCAACTTTCCACAGCGAGTGGTCTTTTCGCGTAGACCAAGACAACGCAGTTTTATTTTTAAAGTCACCTTACGCGTGCGTTATCACAGTTTTAAGCTTTTAGGAGTAACCACAGACAACCCCGTTTATTATTATAATAGAATCTGTTAATAAAATCAGTTCTTCCAACCGTAATACCGGTCCATATCATGAGTCAGATCAAACCAGTCTACATACTCCAATCCCCAAGGTCCGTGTTGACGTTATCCTCCCATCTACATTCCCCGCCCATCATATTTCATTTGTGTCATGTTAATATTAAGTCTGAACCAACTTTACTGTTATTTCTGTGTAGAATTTGGCATTATAACTTGTTATTTAGGAACATGTCTTCAACCGCAAGGTTTTTCATCGGCCTTGATAAAGTTGCCCCCCTCTTTTCAGTAAGGGTGCGTGGAGTATCTTGCCAATCCACCTAAAATCTCGGACTTCACACCCTAATACTTCGCCTGATCGTAACTACTGAATTATTTGAAAAGGGAAAATTTTTTTCCTACGTCATGGCGAGGACTAAGAGGGTACAGACAATGATTTCTGGAACCCCCCCCCCCCCCAAAAAAAAAAAACGAAATGTCATTCTGACGATTACGCGAAGAAATACACGTTCCGACGCCTGTGTCGACGTAACATGGGGTGTAACGCTCTGTGACGTTCATTTGTTCGAACACCCTCTTCAGTTCGTCATGGAGGTTGAGGGAGTTAATAAAACGCAGAGAACCTCGCCGCCGTCTCATGTCACGGACTTAACGCAGTTGGTTTTGTGTTTCAGGTGAATGATTTCCTATCTGGGAAGGCGCCTTTGAACCTCACGATGCGGCTTGGCGAGCACATGATGCTGATACAGCTCCAATTGTCCACAGTGACCCCTAGTTCATCTCGCCGGTCAGCAAACACGAGTTCTAACGCGAACCCCAGTACCACCTCCACAAATGGTTCGTCGTCTCTCCAGACACATCCTGCCATCCTCCCTGCGACGACCTCAACACCTCCTAACAATCCCACGTTTTGTAATTCGCCCACACTCGAGCCTAGCTCACATAGCAGATGTAGCAATATCAAAGATTCAACACTTCCCCGACGACATAACCCAAATCCAGCAACGCAAACGTGTTCTAAATCTAATAATACCTCGCAGATCAGCGTCTCAGCTGCCTCAACTAGTCCACTGTTAGTGTCGTCGAGAAATTCGCTTTCGTCAGTCTCGCCATGTGGTAAGAACGCCTCTCATTCCACGCCGGCCGACGGTCATCGCCAGAAGATATCTCATAAAATAGCGGCAATCGATTCGTCAAGTTCCACGTCGCTTCAAGCACGGCCATTTGCGTCCACCAAGTCTTCGACGTCAAATTCTGGCGAGCCGGAAGTGACTCAGTCTTCCAGCACGTCACAATCTTCCCATAATACAGTTCAACATTTAGTGCAGTCGCCTTTGAAATCCCTCGAAAATGCCACAAATAATTTAAATAGTGTTTTTGCTGGTGGTAATACGTCAAACACGAAGATACCAGTGTCACAGACTACGCCGGATAACGCTGTTACGACATCGTCGACGTCTCAAACAGTTACGTCGTCAAACTCCACTTGCAAGTGCGAACCGACAGGCTCCGCTAAACCTACTCTAGACACTCGCGCCCTGGCGGAGGCGTCCCGGAACCTCACACAGACGCTAAAGCAACTCTCATCGGAAGTGCTGACGCCCCGTCCTGATCAATCCGAGGTGAGTAGACAATTTCCAGTTAACTATAATGCTTTAAGACCACGAAAGAATTCTCTCGCTCGTCGATGAGATTTTGCTGTGACCTTGAAACACGCAAATTTGTGTGGCAACTGCCACGAGGTCAAAACCCGACATGACGCAAACCAGCTTTGTCCATCTTAACCCCCCATCTCTCCCCCGACGACGCTAATATATTTCTTAATGTAGTTCTCCAGCGCCATCTTGATCCTTACAGAATATTCCACATCAAAAGTCTGTAGGCGTTTCTTTTTATCCAATTTTTCGACCTGTAAATACACTCTGACGATTTCGGTATAGAAAAATGTTTTTTTTAAAGATACTTCGTCATCGGTGATTGTAAAAAGGGTTTTTTTAGTTGCCCTCCGCGTCCTACAACCCATCCCACGGCCCCGTGGAATCATGGCGGACCACGCCCTGGATTTCTCCCCTACCATCGTCCGCCCTAGGAGTCCCCCACTCCGCCCCCTCACATCGTATAATTGGTCTCGAGGGGCAACGCCCGTGAAGCTCGGTGTTCGGGAATCGAGTGAGGATTCAAGGACCTGTGGTAATCAGGGACAGTGTTGCAACTTGGGCTCGTCAGCTGAGTACCTAACAACCAGAATATATTCGCCGTGGTTATCACTTTGTATTATAGCGGTACTGGGTTCCAGTTTTGGCTCACAGATTCGCTGTTGTTTCTCCAGGCAAATGCTGAAATGGTTCCTTAAAACATTTCACGGACACCTTTCCCCCCCCCCCTCCCCACCCACCGGGACATCGAGTTCGATTTCATAAACACTCACAAAACAATGGATTTTATCGTGTATAAAATGCAGCTGATAAAAAATTTGTGGCTGTTTATTTATAAATAGTTCGAAGAAACGTTTTCGTGAGTACGCATTGTTGAAGAAACAGTTGACTGATGGTTAAAGATAAATGCGACGAAAATGCAAAGTACCTTCAGGAGGGTTCGTGTGTTACACGTAGCACGGAAAGGGTTAAGTTAGATTCTATTATCATTTATCTCGTGTGTTCTGTGTTTACACAATAGCAAATAAATATCCGGTGTGGCCTAGGCCAGCTGTTTTTTTTAAACAAAAGTCCATGGGCAGAGTCTCTCTCGGGAATCGAATTCAGTCCACACCCTCAAAACCTATTTATATAGAATCTTTTGTTTTCATGTCGTTCTAGCGTGAGCGAAGAGTACCCTATACCCCCCCCCTCCACTTGTCTCTAGCGGTATTCGTAATAATTCTTTAATCCATTGTACAACAATGAGACCTCGGATCACATTACTGCAGGAGCGACCAAAAGTCATTGTTGTACGATATTGACCTGATATCACAGTGCAAGAATACCTTTCGACGCAACAATGACCTAGGATTATAGAAGTGCAGTAACTACCTAAGTTATATGGCGTTAAGAACACTTTTTGAATGTCGTACTCCAGTGAGTATACCCAATCGATCTTGTAATGTTATCCGCCTGTCAATTTTTTTTTTACGTAAGTTATTTCTTTGTACTATGAACCGTTGTAGAGAAATTTGGCGAAGTCTTGTCTAGAATCAGAAACTTACCCAATAGACATAATGCAGACAAGCTGGTTGTTAAATCAGGTGGTATTCGTTATTATTACTGTTTTGGGTGCTGGCATCTTGTGGCGGTGGATTTAAGGAACATGTCGCCAACTTCAGAGGCTCACTTCCACACGTGCCAGCCCCAAAAAAAGGGACAATATTCTTCCAGTTTCCGTTTCGTTCGTGGCTGTGATTCAAGTCAAGTAGACGGCGGGCGAAGTGAACCCAATTCTAATATTGTCATCCTGTTTCTAGCCACTTCAGACTCATGCCGTCATCGTCGGTGGCAGACATGCCTGCGATCTGAGTGTCAAAGTAGGCCATGATCCGCTTCACGTTGCGTTCATACCCGGCGTAGCGGGTTGCCACGGTAAAAGATTCAGTTAACAGGATCTGCAAGTGGGCCGGCCATTTTAAATCACGAATGAACGACTAGAATCCGAACTAGGCCGAAGCACCTGTCTCGTCTCTTGTATCACGTGTAAAGTTCCATATTCTGAATTATATCCACATCATGTTAACCTTCAACCAGTAATTGAATGTATTCGTAACCCTTAGAAGCCGAATCTCGTCTGAATATTATATAATAATCCAGCCCGTACCGCGAAGAAAACACCACACTTCACCATTACGAAGATCAAATGGTTAACGCTGTTTAAGGAAATAATCGCTGTTTATAACGAGACACGCACTGCGTACATAATATTTAAACAGTGAGTCCGTACCGCGAAGAAAACACAACTCTTCACCATTACAAAGATCAAATGGTTAACGCTGTTTAAGGAAATAATCGCTGTTTACAATGTGAAACAAATGAAACTCACAAATAAAGTCTGTTGGTAAAGTACCCAGTTACTTAGTGTTAAAGTATGTGGTACATATAGTTACCACTATGATTTAAAGGGTGCTACTATTTCGTCATTTCTGTTTTCTTGAGGTCAGTCAGATTTTTCGTATGAGATTCGAGGTTTTAACGGCGGTGAAGATTTAAAGCGTATAAATTATTTTAAATCGGAAAGGTTGGTAAGTGTTAAATCACTTACATAAATTAAAAAAGTTCCAATCCTAACGTCAGAAGATCCAAGTTAGTGTTTTAGTGAATGAAACAAGTAATATTTTTTGTGTGAAATAATAGACAAAAATATTATGAGATTCTGTGTTTTTCTACTGGCAAAGTGTTATTGATAACATCGTATTTAAAAACATGTAATTTCTTCTAATGTCCAAAAATCTAAGTGAAGTGTTATTGAATGGTAAAGTAGGTGATACGTGTATTTAGTTACCACTGGACAAAATTCGTGATGCTATTTCCGCTTTTGAGTACGGACATTGACAGAGACTGGTATAAATTAGGCTACGACCGCTTCCTTCCACATCCTTTCCAATTCATTATTCACTATCATACTCTCATTTCGACGCTCAGTCTGAGCTACTTAAAAAATGTCGTCAAAAGAACTATAAATATAATAAATATCAGTGGAACTGCTTAGTAACTTTTTCATCAGGTTGGTAGCTCTAGCCACTGACCTGTTGATTTGCAGTTCTCTTGGCCTCGTGACCTTCGTTTGCCTACTTCCAAACTGCCACAGCAAGGGATGTGGTGCATCATGCAACACTTTTGCTCTCATCTTTCGTCCATATATCTGTGATTTCCGTGGAAACTCCCCCCCCCCCCCCCGGTGAGAGACTTACCGCGCCATATTTTCAACCTTTGTCCGTCGATATAAGGTAGTGATTTACAACATAAGGCCCTCGATATTATGGGCTATCCCGAAAGTTATATAATACTTTATATAACACTTATAAGTGTCTGTTACATGACCTTAAAAATGTGTTCTGGTAACCTGGTGTCACGAGACATTAACTTGGTAGCATTTGTTTAACATGCGGGCAGGTTGTTGGGGGCGTTATGAAAGTAAGAATGGTGTAAAATAATATTTCGAAATGACGAGCATTGTTTTCAAACTTTCTACAGTTCCCATCTGTATATCCCGTGCTGTAAACTTTGCGTTTGATATTTTTGTGAAACGTCTTGATAGAATGAAAACACATCACGCCATAATACCCTGAGGTAACCAGCTCCTCTTTCGGCTGTTTTTAAAACTACAACAAGATCGATTCTCTTCTTCTGATATTAGTTTGTTTATATAGGCCACATAGCTTTCTACCTTATCCTTTATAATTCATTAGTTATCCCATTATTGGAGGTAGTTTGAGCTTCTGACAGCCAAGTTAAAAAGTCACATTGTTGTTTATGACATTTTCTTCGCGATATTTTGTACGTATTTGAAAGAAATATGACGCACACAAACAAAGGGAGATTTAGCAACACGTCTTCTTGGATAAAACATTTGCGACCTCTGATTTAACAGAAATTGTTTATAAAGAGTCGTCTGAACCGACATCTTCTTTTAGAACTATTCCTTGCGGTAGCAAAGTTATGGCATTGAACTGGGTTCACGTGACAAGAAATAAGCGTAGGTAGTGAATGTACAAGAACGTTTACTGGCAAACGTGGACCGTGGAGGCTATTCGCGACTTTGGGTTAGGAGCACTTTCCCATAATTTTATCCACGCTGACGTAACATCGCCTGTAGCAAAAGTGTACGATTTATATATAATGCAGGAACGAGTATTTGTCCGTACAATTTTTCTTTTAAGAAGATAAAACGTGTATATTTGTGGGGTTTCTTGTGATTTTCAGAATAAACAGCTATTATTTCCTTAACCAGCGTTAACCAGTTGAACTTCGTAACGGTGAAGCGTTGTGTTTTCTTCGCGGTACGGACTGAATTCTTAAATGTTGTTTATACGAGGTTCAGCTTCAAGGGAGAAAATTTGGTTGTCATTTATACATACTCTGTAAGTCATGTTTTCGTTGAACATCATTACCTCAGGTGTCCCACACGCAGCGTTGGTGGTCACTGCACTGCTCGGCCCCAAGTGGTAGTACCCTCCGGCATTACAGCCGTGCCACTACGCCATTTTATGTCTAGCGGCTCTCCATACCGACCTAATCGGACCTCCCTTCGATTGGTCCGATGAAATCAAGGAATAACACGAAAATAAAGTATCCGGCCTTACTTTCGTGGTTCAGTGGTATTCCATACACTGGAACACAGCAGATCGTATCAAATAAAGTGCATCGTTAGTCAACAACGCTTGGCTGGCTAAAGATGTATTTTTTTTTTGTTATCATTTATGCTGTGTTTCAGTGTGTGAAGTAGCATCGAACCACGGAAGTAAGACAGAAGACTTTTTATTTTTCGTCTTTCAGAGTGTTAGCAAGGCTGACACGGTTAACACGAACGTTCCACCCTGGGACTCGAACACTATCATGTTGTTATATAAGATTCTGTGATTTTTAGTTCCATTTTAGCGTGCTGGAGTATTCATGGTCATATTGGCTCTGCGAATGATGTCTCATTATATTCTTGCCTTTGGTACTTTCAGGATAGTGCGCGGGCTCGTCGCCAGGGTGCCATAATTGAGTCTATGCATCACCATGGAAAGGGAGTCTATTCAGGCACATTCTCAGGTATGGTTAGGATGTTTTCTGATGAGATTATGTAAAGAACGGATTCTGACGAGGCCAATTTAAAGTGGGGAATCTTCTGGGTTCACATCTGTAAGTCACTAGTCGCTGACGTAGAAAACAGTGATGTCCTTAAACTTGAAAGAAACTCAGCTGGACTTATGTTGATCTTGAAAAGGCATTTGACTCTATTTCTAGAAATAAGTTGTGGCAGATAATACTGGGAATTGAACTGTCAGAAGATTGTATGGAGGAAAACTCTTTCAGACCCCATAATGCCAATGAAGGGACGAGGAAACGTCTTTGATTGGAGAATAAAAAGCACAGTTGTCGTCGAATGGGAAAACTTACTGAAGAGGGTAATTTGAGTATCTAAATGTAGAGGACACTCACGTGGGGGGGAGGGGGGGAGGTACAATAAGAAAAATTCAGGAGGAAATCGCTCGAGTGTCGAAGGATGACGGCGTTAAAATGGACGTTAAGAGCGTTGATTGAAGTAGCTTAAGGTAAGTCTAATCATGGGCTCTTCTCTGCTAAGTGACGCGTATGGAGTTAGGAGGTAGATAATTTCATAATTAGTTTTTATCCCGTTGACTTCAGTTGCGACTAAAGCCGCCTTTTCATCGTTCTTGTGGCACATCTTGTGTTTCAGGAACCTTGAATCCCGCTCTACAAGACAGATTTGGACGTCCAAAGAGAGACATCAGCACCATAATCCATATTCTGAATGATCTGCTTTGTGCCACCCCTCAGTATCGCCGGCATGCCCGGCAGGGTCATACCATCACCTTGGAAGCCTCGAGTGGTAGTCCGGCTAAGTCAGGTGGTTCCGGTGGCGGTAATTTGGCATCTGCTGATGGCAGGTCTGGACACAGTATTGATTTCATGGGTAAGCGTGTTTCTCTCTTCCAGATATATTCTGCACCTTCTACGTGCTTATATTGGACAATTTAACGATCACTTTCTATCTCAATGCAGCATCTTCCAACGGGTTCGAGAACTTCTACTTCGCATCTCAATGCGTTTACATTCTGGTATTAATTATTTGTATTGTCTGTCGACAGAGGAATCGTTGACCCTGTCTCAGGAGAATCAAGCCACTCGCGGAAAGATGGAACAACTCCGTCTCATCATGGAGGAGAGGAGGGCTCGTCGTCGAGCCCGACGCGAGGCGCGTTCGGCTCCTTATACCGTGACGCAGTGGTCTGCGAAGTCGGAGTCCCTATCCACCCAGAATAATCCTGCGGGCGGTCGCACCCACGGAGACGAACCGATGGACACTGCCGGATCGGCAGCAACAGGTGAACAGCATGTCTGTGAGCTGAATCCACCTGAACCGGTCGTGGCTTGACCAAACCCAACGAAGATAGCCAACATGATGAAGGTTTAAAATTTATGATTTACGTACCACGGTCGAATTAGGGAGGATTGAGGACCGTTAGAATTTGGGATTGACTAAATGGTTCGGTTGTGAAAGGTTTGAGACGACGGACATTGAAAATTTTTTGGTGAATATGTATTATATATATATGTATATTAGGAGATGTTTACGGAGAAGAAAACTGGTATCCGAAGGAAGGACGATATGGACTTTGTTTTGTCAGTTATGAGAATAAGTGCGTGTGGCTGCTGAACCTAAACCTTCAGAAGCCATTGAAATAATAAATACTGAGACAACTTTCCATTGGGAAGTACAATGAAGCCTAAATTTACTATCTTGCTGGTTGACTAATGTAGAACAAGTTTGGTTCAAATGTCTTCATGAAGTGGTCATGTAAAATTATGTTGTGAACCCTCTTGTACTCATTCCAACTGCTGTGCCATTTATGACTTGGCTTGTATCGTATAATTGCAAGAAAATATCACGCAAACGTATATATAAAAATGCATAACCGAGGCCGCATTACAAATTGTCGTTCCATTCTGACGCGCGTTGCTTATGCCGTGCTTCTTGTGGTTACGCTACGTACAAGCGCAGTCAGTACTGTATAAATCTCATTTTTATTTTTGAATTCAAGCTCGTGTCACGGAATTATTTGCAAGTGTTATATCGTAGTCTGTATAGATCCTGACAAGATTGATTAATAAAGTGAAACTTTCGCAGCGACTGAAGTCGATGAGAGACTCTCGGACTACGAGCCGCGTCAGGTGGCTGAACGGTGAATGAACCATTTCTTCCGCCAACGTTTCGAGAGCAATCTCTGCTCTTGTCCTCGGGGCTGCTGCATTACAGATCTCGTCTTCTGTAGCGCGTTTGCCGGGTTCCCATCGGCGAGTACGCCATGGAGGACCGGATTTGTTACACAGCAGCCCTGAGGACGAGAGCAGAGATTGCTCTCGAAACGTTGGCGGAAGAAATGGTTTATTCGCCGTTCAGCCACCTGACGCGGTTCGTAGTCCGAGAGTCTCTCATCAAGATTGTTTAAAATACATTAAAATTTAGTTCTGTTTAGGTCATAAAGAACATTTTGTGACAATTTAAGATCTCCAAGTTTTGATAGACAATAAAATAATTGCGGGAATATTTTCTTTGGATGTTTACGTGGTGTCAAGTAAAGAAAGGCGTGAAAGTTTCCACAGACAATCTTTCCTTTTACCCGAAGATAGGCGCAAATCTGACTTCGAAATTTTTATGTCTGTTCGATATAGAGAGGACTTTAATTAAATAATCCCGTGACGGTCGCAAACCTTTAGAGCCACAACACAGTAAGATAATTTTAATACCATAATACATTCATAACGGTCTTGTTAGTACCTGCTAAACACTTAGTATCGACGATGTAAATGAGGTAGCAGGCTTCCTCTAGTGTTCAGAAATATGTACTAGTTTGAACTGACTGATTGATCAGTCATAATGAATTATAAATTTTGTTTAATAGTAATTTCTAACTGCATTGTGGAAGTTATGTTAATTAACAGTTCCCATTGCTTATACATTAGAACAAGGACTGCTGTTTGTTTGTTTGTTTGTTTGTACTGTGAGCTGTTGCAGTCATGTTAATGGGAATAAATTATATAGCACCAGCATACTGAAGTATAATGTTTATTTTCATGCCCCTTCCTATTATATGTGAAAGTTTAAGGCTTTGTTTCTGTGTCCGCGAGTGCCCCGAGAAGAAATTCGAAGTCTCATTTGCTCTAACCTTTATAATTAAAAGATTGCCTTCTATATTCATGACGCTTGTGCTGCTGCTGATACCACCCCCACCCCCCACCACAGCTACGACTGTCTGTCTGTGCGGAGAATTGACTTGACCTTGAAGCCATGAAATTATGTTGAACACTCCTAAAATAATACCCCTTACTAAAAATATTCACATTATTCCAGCGATCTGTATGATATCTGATACTATGGTGTGTTACCATTGACTTGATTAATATACTTAATTATAAATACTAAAATCACAAGAAAGCTGGAAAACTAATGTAGATCTGAGACTCAGATGATGTTTTCTGTACTGTAAGTTGATGTGGGTTCATGCATATGCAAATGGGTACTTTTTTTTTTCAAGGTCAAGTCAATTCTCTGCTCAGATAGACATACTTCCCACTTGTGTTTGTTACTATCTGTGATAACTAAAGGGCTATGTTATCGGTAAAACATTTACAGCAAGAAAGATGCAAATCTATTGTGATTCTGGTGAATTAAAAAATGTTAATATGTCTATGGGGGCTTTGTGAATTTAACTGCCGTAACATAAAACCTAAACCACTGAAAATAGGAACATTAAAATTCATAAACAAATTAGGTTATGTTTTTCAGCTACATAATTCTTACACGTATATAAGGCAAATCCAAATACACTGAACACATATTATAACTACGACAAATTTTGTTGTGTAATACTGTTTCCCATTGCACTTAACAAATCTTGTGTCTTTTAATACACTTGAGGGCGTGGAAAGAAATAGAATGCATCGACGCACATAAATATATTCTGTAAGTGAATGAATGTTAAAATTTGAACATACAGAACAATATTTTGACAGTGATTCCAATATTGTGATGTCGATAAAAAATAATTACGTCTCATCATATAAAACCGATAATTTACAGGTTGGGATACGATAGCATTGTCAACTAATTGCCATTATAAATAGCAGAGAAAAATATATATGCTTCAATATGCAGCTACATCATATAATGTTATCGAACTGAATCGTAGGTTTCCCGTAGTTAAAAAGAGGTCCATATAATGGGTTTCGCAAAGTTAGGAACGCGTTATTTTCAAAACTCTTGGTAGCAAAATCATAATGCCGAGAGCATTCTGTTACGAGAATTTTTAATTGCAGAATATACACGTATGATGGGGGGCAAAATTGGAATAATCCGGCGGTTCTCGATGAAATAAGTAAAAAACTAGTTCGTTCATTGTGTTTTTTGTCACAAACGTATATCTACGTTCAGTTTGTATTATGCTACTGTTTAATAAATCATAAGGGGTTATCACCTTCACTATTACAGGATCAATAAATGTATGACTGATTAGTCGGCCATGTGGAGGATATTAGACACTGTACGATATTTAGTCACCGATGTACTACCAAATGTTATTTATGGCACGTGTACACTGTTAATTGTAAGTACAGAATATTGTCCCCTGCAAATGACTTATTACATTTTTTTTTCATATGTTCATCACTTCTTAGTTTGTTAAAGTGAAATTATTTATATAAAAAAAAATATATTCATCTGTCTAGAGCAAAATGTGGTTGGTGAGAGAAACAGGAGTTTAATGAGAAATTGTGTATCATAATGTATAGAATGTCATGCATTATATAAATATATGATAATCGTGCATTTCCGATGCATTACATATAAATAAAAATTAAAAAAGACGATTTGTCTTTTTTTGTGTATGTATTTTTTTTAGTAGTTCCAAATGTGTATGTTAACGAAATAAATAAACAAGAGTTGTACACATACACAAATTTGAGACTTGTAATTCTGTGAGATTTGTGTTAATGATGTTAGTTGTAGTTAATTTGACAGCCTTATTTCAGGTAATTAATGCGAGTGTACACGAGACAATATTAAATTTCTTATTGGATTACCTGAAATACGAAATTCCTATTCATTGTACTCTCTTGGTCGTGGGAAAAAAAATTTTACTTCAGATCTGAAATACTGTTTTCTTTCCGTAAATAAACCAAGTAAATTTAAGTCTATTTTGGTCGGGAAACTGAAACAAGATTTATAAATAGAAACATTTTAGTTGTTAATGACATTTTGAGAAAATGGCTGTCGTGGAGTTGGGACAAGTCATTAACGGCATAGTATTTTTTTCTTAAGACTCGTGTAATTTTACTGTAGCGAATAATCAGTTCCTGTGTGTCGCCTCCTGTCAGAAGTACTTTCTTGTATATACGTTCTCGTTTCTTTTAGCCCATACGTTAGCAACAGCATTTTGCTACTTCAGAACAATGAAATATGTAGACACTGAAGTGTTCTGTGGTTTGTAGTGTAGGATTATTTGTGGTGAACATGTAAATATGTAACACTGCAGAAGAAAAAGCGTGTTTATTGTGCTGTGAAGATTTCTGTCTTGATATGACTTGTAGGGGTTTTCACTAGAGACAATGCATGACTGCAGTCTGGAATAAAGGTTATACATGTATTTTATGTGACGTGTTGATATTATGTTTTTACCATCAAGTTTACAGTTCATTTTTTTTTTTTTTGTTTCCCATTAAAAGAAGGAACATGTATTGTTATAACGGATCATTAAATGAATAGACTTAAGTTGTGTCATTATACCATCTCAGGAAGAACTGTGTTGGTAAAATTACCTCTGGTACATATTTTACCTATTGGTTGAAATAATGTCTTTCATATGTTTTCAGTCTTAATTAGATATTGTGTTTAAAACATTTTTAAGAAACTGTTGTAATTATTATTAATATTGATGTTTACTGATTTCAGTTAAGACTTCCAAAATGATACAAATGGTTATAATGCAGTTTATAGTCTATTAGGTTTAATTAAGTTTCAAGTGAGTGAATGGTAATTCAATGTGTAATAGATTTCAAAATGGTTGACAGTGTTGTCTTGAAATAAAAGTCATTCATATCAACACTATTTTATGCAAATTATGCCCTTTATATTTCAGTCATACATTATTACCTTAAAATTTTAATATTATATTTCACACTATTGTGGGTTTTAAAATAGGTTGTTGAGCAGAATATGCAATTAAAATAGCCATAAATCTGCCTAAGAAACACTTGATTATGTGCTGTTACCAAAATGTGACACAAATAATTATGGAGTAAAAAATATTTCAAAATTATCAGACATATTTAAGAGACCCTTTATTCCATGGAATGTATTAATCATTTGGACTGCATTGCAGAGAGTTGCTAATGACACAAATCCCCAAGCTGTAGACGTGTTAATATTCTATATTGCATTTTGTTATTACCTTTTTTGTTGATCATGGTCTTGTAGGTTAGGTCTCTGTAAGTCATTACCAGTGTCTTGGAGGATATACTGTCTCTATGATACCCTGAAGATCGAGATTGTAGATTCCTCTGGAGCATTATTAACCACTTACAGTATAACACACATCACAGTCCACACTTTCATTGCTATGAACACTGAACATTTCATTTGCCTTTTCCTGTTCCTTTTTTGACACACACTATTTTCCAAGAGATACATTACCTTCCTTACATTCTGTTATCTTCTGTCCTATCACAGCCCTGTTCCCATGTTACTATAGATCCCTTCCATTAAGAATAGTCTTGTGATATTCTAAGCTACCCATCAGTTTTGAATGAGGGATGAAGTGACTGAAAATTGCAATTATAAATAAATCTATGCAATGATGGGAAAGTAACCTGTATCACCCATTATGATCCAGCTGGCTACCCAGTTGTATAATACAAAACCATTAACCTGAAACGAAATGTATGGCTAGTAGCACAGGGGTTTAGTTGAGAATAATATTAAAATGCATATTACGAATTTTGGGAGTATTTGGACTGGATTATTCTACTTTATGAAGAGGACCAATGGTAGGCTCTTGTGAATACAAATGAAGCTCTGGGGTACCATAAAAAAAGAGGGGAGATTTCTAATCAGTTTTAGCGATTATCGGCTTGTCAAGGATTCTCCGTGGGATTCTGTTCTTATATGTAATTAGCATATGGTAAGCAACAGCCTCCTAGTCCATAGAAATTCGTACTTCGATTGACAACAGTGAAGAATGGTGATGCGCGTTTTAACAAGTCCCGTGTTCTAATATCGAAATGTTTAAATCCTTATACTGCCTTCTGCATGAACAAAGCGAAAAACTCCGTTGTTTTTGGTGTGTTGTAGACGGATTAAATGCATTAGATCGATTTCAAACACAAGAACATTTCAGTAGTTTGTAGCAATAGAATTATTCGATACTTTCGATTCGATTAGATTGTTATGTCAATGAATAGCGCACAATATACATATTTGTTAGTTTAGTTTTTATATAGTATGCAGTACACAATATAATTTTTTTACAGAACATGATGTGGTACCTTTTACATCGCCCAAGGCAAAGTTGGCACAATTTTATTTGGAATGTGAAATCATATTTTGCTCTTTTTAAGGTAAATTCTACAGGAAGCCAAAGTACACAGTAGACTGTAGAGCTGGAAGAGGAGGAGAAGAAGAACAACAACGGCAATACGCGTCGCTGTGTGGAGGAGTTCGAATTTCGCTAGCGCCCATTTGGTGATAAATTTTCTTCCATGAAGCATTTTTCCCTTGACTCCTTTAGTCATCCATGAATGGTATTTAATAGAGACTTAACGAGATAAAACGCGCACTTTGTGCACAGATGTTACAATGTAGATTACCGAAAGTAAAACTGCTGCTGCACTTTTGTTATACATGAAGTTATTGTCTGTGCTTTGTTGAAAATGGTGTTATCCCTGACGCAGTACAGCCAAGATGAACTCCATTATGACTTACAAAAGAGAATTCGTACTATGCACATTTTGTGCATCTCTTAAAATATGCATAAATAACCATTTGGGGTACCATAGACGATGTAACTTCCGCTAATATACAGTTTCTGTGACGTGGTAGTAGTTCCTATGATGAAATTGGTTGATATGTGTTTGGAAATCTTTGGTTGATGTTTTCTGTGGTATTGGTAGTGTGACGGGTGGTAGTTCTTCATTTCCTGTTGTGAAAGTTATAGAATAAATTCTCTACAGTGCTGTTTTCATGTATTATACCTAACTAATTTCATGGTTTTTGTCGTAACTTGCTTCAAAATATTTTATTTTGTTTCATTAAGTGTAATTGTTTGGTATTGTAGATTTGAGTGACCTTGTAACATTGAACTGTTGTGTTACTTCCAGTGTTTTGGTCTTCAATTCCGATGCTTAATCATCGTATTTCATAGTTACGTTTCCATTGGTGTTGTTCTTTATATTGTTATAACGTACTTTTTGTATAAACGGTTGACCCAAACATGACTTAGAAAGGATCACCGTAGCGGTGTTATGCGTCAGTAAACATTCTACATTAGGTTATGTTGTCTTTGGTTATGCTAGTAAAATTTATTGTGTCAGGGGCTAGGAATCCCTATCCCTTAAAATATAATATAAGTAATGTGCTCGCCAAGAAACTTTGGAAGGCTGTGTCAGAACTTGAGGCAGAAGCATCAAGTATCTGCAGTTTGTGAGCTGTTGTTATTTTTATTTGAAGTGTAAAGCTGTTATTAAGAAACGACAAAATAGGCGCCTCAGTATTCATGATCATTTATTTCTTTGTGAACTATGTGCAAGACTAATTTTGTGAATACTCCCTTACGTATTATGTTTACGTTAGTTAAGGATTAACTTTACCATATTTTTACTGACACAAAGCAGCACTGAAAATCCTTAAGCCGTCACGTTTCAGTCACCTGTTAATATGTAAGTAGTGATTATACTATTATTTACACATGTACCTACAGATTTGTTCTTGGTGGTGGAGGGTTTGATTTATATTTGCAGTTCTGCATGTTTGTTTAATTTATCCTGTGATATAGCTATAGATTGGTATTATATTAATTATTCTTTTTCTGCTGTCTGACCTTCAGCTGAGAATCTTTCAGCTCACTGGAAAATTTGAATGCAGCTGTCACTTCCTGGCTCCTGGCAGGAACTGCATGACTCACTGCCAAGTGCTAACAGCAGGTGCTGTTAAATTATTCATAAAACAGTTTGACTGTGTCTAATATCTGTTCATTACTGGTTATTGTGTGTGTGGATATGGTTCGGTATACTGTCGAACAACGTGTTTTTCTATATGACTCATATGTGAAATGTGGTTCTGCTAGAAAGTGTCGGAGAAAATTTTGTCGTAAATTTCCTGGGGTCACAGTTCCAAGTACAACAGGCATACATAAACTTATTTATAAAGTGAGATCTACTGGGTCAGTTCTGGACAGGAAACCTACTAAAAAGTGTCGTGTGCTCACCAAAGAAAAACTAAGTGAAATAAAGGCTAGGCTAGAGCACACACCACAGAAATCACTGAGACACCTTGCAGAAGAGACTGGCATCTCGAAATCATCAGCAGCCAAAGCAACAAAGCTGCTTAAGCTTGAACCGTATAAGGCGACTGTAGTTCATGCTTTGGAACCGCATGGCAGACATAAACATTCTGCAGAATGAACCCCCATGTGGAAGAAGAGTTAAAGGAAAATATACAAAGAGAATTTTTTAAAGTTCTGTAAGAAGAACTTTGGGTGAATTTCATCCTGTTTGAATGGTATTGAGGTTTTGTACAGGCGGGGACAGCATTTTCAAGACATCTTATAAAACAGGTAAGTTGATTTTATTATTTTATAGGGCTTGACTTGTATGAGGAAAATCTTGTTGCACTTGGCAGTGAGTCATGGAGTTCATGCTGTTAGCTGGGAAATGATGGGCATGTTCAAATTTGTCTGTGAACACACTGTACAATACTGCAGTTAAGTATGTCATTTCAAATAAGTGTGGGGCATTGACTCTACTTAAGAGGAAAAACATGTATTTGGAGCGTTGAAAATGCAGTTTTGTTCAGGAAATTGTGACTTAAGAGAAAGGAAGTAACAGGAGAATGAAGAAAGTTTCTTATTGAAGAATTTATTAGTTAACTTTACTAAATGTTATTAGGATGCTCAAGTGAAGGCCATGTAGAACAAGCAGGCAAGATATAAGTATGTGAACAGTTTTAGTCAGGGAACTTCACTTGGGAGATAGAATGGTATTATTTAGGTCACCTGCCATGGATTATGATGTGGAATATATTCATATGGTTAAGGATTGTCTTGTAGAAGTTGTTTTGAACACTAAGGAAGCTTCATGTCCTGCTAATGGCAGGATGGTTCTTGACCAACTGTCAGCTTTTGAATTAAGGACAGTACTACATCAGGCTGTAGAGCGTTTTCTTGAAAATTTTAAGTATTCAAGTTGTTGCAAGTCATACCATGTATTGTTACTGCATCACTTTTGTACTCTCATGTTTATTTTTCTGAATTTTGACTTTAAATTGTTATAAGCAAAAAGCTTTTTGGTCCATAATATTAATGTCCATTTATTCTGAGAATCATATGTAACCTAAAAATACACTGTGTGGACAAAATGCAGAGTTATTAAATGTTAAATCATTTGGTAGGTTGAAAGTACCATTGGGATTTAGTGGATCCAACAATTCTGAGAACTGATGGTCTAGTTTTAATTAACTGAAGTTGTAAGAAATATATAGAAATGCACAGTGAATGTCCCATTACATAATTGATATATAAATTTCTTTGGTACTTGTGGGTTATCGGGACACATCACTTTAAGAATAGGTTAGGTAAGGTTAGGTTAATGTGTGTGGATAAATGACATATACTTGAAAGTTATTATATTTTATTTTACTAAATGACAACTAACCTAACCTAACCTATTTTTAAAGCGATGTGTCCCGAAAACCCACAACTACCATTTCTTTTTACAACTTATAATCACTGTGTTTCCTTTCAGGCCAGGTGTAAATATTCCAAGTTAGAGACTATAATCTGTATCACAAGGGTTTTGTAAGGCATTTTTATGCAAAACACAGACCATCATGTGTGATGGACAGATTTTAAATGTACAAAATATTCGGCAGTCTCTCGCAGCAAGAGTACCAAAAATTATATTGCGCCGAGCTGAAGAAATATTCCCTGCTGTGAAAGAAAGTTTGGTGAGTGTTTCATGCTTTTTAGCTTTGGATTTACTTGTTGAAGGAAACTAAATATTTCGGAGAAGTATTTTTTATAACATTTTATCTGTTCTTCAAGAATAGTTTTACACATTAAGAGTTTAGTGCGTTCTTACTGTGGCTTTCAATTGATGTAACAACTCATTACAGTGGGACTAGAATATTTTTCTTCCCCTCTTGTAATTGCTGCAAAGAGGAAGTTAGGCGACAGTGTGAATTATTTTCTTCCGATGTACTTTGTGTGTCTGAGACTTTTATTAAGGATATATAAATCTGATATTTACCCATAAGCCTGTGCAGGGCTGTTTACCACTTCCATCATCCCATCTTATTTATTTAGTGTTCTGTCTGACGACAGGTCCATATGAACAGGATCCTTCCATCCTTTTCTCGGACTGGGACCTGTTCATATACGTTCTTGGCAGATGATCCAGAAGTGGTTTGCCATTGCCTTCTTCTGTGTGTGAATGGAGTAATTGTTGGGATGCCACGGAGGAAAACTCCGTGTTGCCTAGACCACGGCCTTTCTATTTTTGCAATTGCTTTGGCAGGTGTGACTGGAGTCTAAACATTTTCAATCATTAATATACAGTGGTTTTTGGAACATTATGTCTTATTGCCATTGTATGTGCCCAAACTGTGAATTTGCTATCGTTATTAAGTGCCAGTCTTTGTGCTCGTTTCTGATTTCACTAGAGCGTGTTAAGCTGCATGTTTTGTTTCATTCTGTTTATTATACATTTAATTACAGTTCCATTATTTGTAATTTGTGTTGCTTCATTTTTACTGTGTCCCTGTAATTTTCATCCTATGCATGTATCTCTTTGATAGTGTCTAGAACAAAGTTGGAATGTTTTACATATGTATTTGATAGAAGAATTATATTTAACATATTTTTCTTGTATTTATAATTTTTCAGCGGAAAATTAACGGAATACATACCAGCACAGTAGAAAATGTTGTGGATGTTTTGAGGGAAGATTTAGTTGGTGTTTACATACCATCTACATTTTCTGTAAAAATGGAGCGACCTGAGGTGAGTCTGCTTTTCAGATCTCTCTCTCTCTCTTTTTGAATGTGCGCATGCTTATGGGTGCATGTTTGTTTGTTCAGCATAGGTCGTTTATAATGTTACATCCGGTTCATTGAATGCTCACAATAGTTCCAATTGTATGAACAATATTTTTTGACTTGTGAAAGATCAGTAATGACTCAGTATTTCTGTAGCTTCATAATTGATTTCTGCCTTGTTCCTGTATTTCTCCAGTCCTTTAAAAACACGATCATATTTCTGGATCTGAATTGGGTGTTACGTATATTACAGATAATTGGGCCCTTGATATTTAGGACTCTACTGTACTTTAATAGTTCTATAAAAAAAATGTGCAAAACAACTGTTATGAGTTTAATACAGTGCAAAATGGTCACAATGAAAGTTCTGAATGTTATATAGTAAGATATGACGGTCATGATTGATATAATTATTATTCTTTTACAGAACTGCGGCAATTTAGTGGAAGTTGTACCTGATTCATGTAGTGAGACATGTGATTATGGAAATCAGCTCGTTGACATAAAAGTTGAGGCACCAGAAGAGGAAGACCCCTTGCTGATAACATGTCCAGTAATAGAGACTGAAATTGAGGTGAGTTTATAGCTATCTGACAGGCGTGATCACAGAAACCTTCCACAGTCCATCTTTTCCAAAGAAAACTTTGTTTGGTACTTTTGGGTTATCGGGACACATCGCTTTAAAAATAGGTTAGGTTAGGTTAATGTATGTGGATAAATGACATATACTTGAAAGTTATTATATTTTATTTCAATAAATGACAAATTATTATATTTTATTTGGATATGCATGAGATGTTAATTGTTGTTACAGCCTGTCTCCGGAGGCCAAAATTCGCTTATAGATTTTAGAATCATTTTGAAAATATCGCCGTTATCTTTTGTACGGCGCCACAATTTGTTCCATTACAGATACTGATACGCATGCACAGCTTTCCGTCCAATCCAAGTCCAGATATTCGACTCTCCCATTTTGTGTCCCGATAACCAACAAGTATCCTTTGTTTTTATTTTAAACTCTGCCCTTTGATTCCTTTTATTATTTGTGGGATCTGTGAGAGTTTGAAGATTGTCAGTCAGTTATTTTGTAACTTTGGTGCAGTCCTTATCTATACAGTGGGACATATTTAAGGATCCGCGACAGGATAAATGATGATTGAAAATCATTTCTAATAAATTTTTTTCTTTTTACCAGATTTCTGTGAATGAACATAAACTCCTTTATGGTAAGAAACGTCCCTATTCGTGCGATATTTGTAATAAAGTACTCAGTGCAAAGGGTCATCTGAAGACACATCAACGCATACATAGCGGGGAGCGTCCATTCTCCTGTGTCGTGTGTAATAAATCATTCCTTCTGAAGAGTTACCTGAAAATGCATGAACGTGTGCACACTGGGGAGCGTCCATATTGTTGTGGTACGTGTAATAAATCCTTCAGCAAACAGAGTGATTTGAAGAGACATCAGCGAATACATAGCGGGGAGCGTCCGTATTCTTGTATCGTTTGTAATAAATCATTCAATCAGAGCATTCATCTGAAGACACATCTGCGCATACATAATGAAGAGCGGCCATATTCGTGCGATGTGTGCAACAAATCATTCAGCACAAAGAATTATCTGGAAACACATCTGTTCATACATGGTGCCTGCGACGACTGTAATGTATCATTCGGCAAACCTCGTGACGTGAAGGGCCCTCAACGTGTACAGAGTGATGAGTGTCCTTATCCCTGTGATTTGTGTCATAAATCCTTCAATAAACCAAGTAATCTGAAGATTCATCAGCGTGTACATAGCGGAGAGCGCCCGTATTCATGTGATGTGTGTAACAAATCATTTACTAAACAGAATGATCTGAAGAGACATTTACGTATACATAGTGGTGAACGCCCCTATTCTTGTGACGTATGTAATAAGTCATTTAGTCAGAGAAGTCATCTGATAAGTCATCAGCGCATACATAGCGGAGAGCGCCCATATTCCTGCTATGTGTGTAATAAATCATTCATTAAACTAAGTGATCTGAAGAGACATCTACGTGTACATTGTAGTAAGCATTCACATTCATGTGATTCGTGTAATAAATGATTCTGTTCAAAGAGTCGTATGAAGACGCAGTAAAGCGTATATAGCATGGAACTTCCATGTTCCTGTGATGTGTCTAATAAGTCATTTTGCACAAAGAATTATCTCGAGATGCGTCTGCGCGTAACATTGTAGGGACATCCCTGTTTCTGTGATGTGTTGTAATAAATTATTCACTTTGCAGAATAGTTTGAAGTCATCAGTACATATGTAGTGGTGAGTGTACTGGAAGTAATTGTCTTATGTCGCAGATACTTTAAGGTAAAAGTGAGATATGAGGTTGGTAACTGTCTACAAGTCAACATGGAGTTAAGAAACATGGCACTGGCAAAGATCAATGGTGTGTTAAGATTAAAGGTATGGAATTTCGTAAATTTTACAGGCACAATTCTGTTAAACTATAATTGCCTATTTTTATTCTGGTAGATTGTTATTTTTATTTCTGTTGACTTCTCTTACGGTCATAAATCTCTTAACGTTAAGTGTGTGTGTGCTTAAGATCCCCAGCTTTCACATCACGTAAACCCATTTTATACAAATCATATATAATGACATGTATTTACATGAATAAAAATCACTTTTATTGTTGTTACTCCCTGAATGCCTTAATTTAAAATATATTGACAACCTTTTCTAATTGTTTATTTGTTATGTTCAGCCTGTGTGCTGGATGCTTTGCTTTTCCACAATAAGTAGCATATATTTGCCCAGGAAAATACTTCCATCACGTACAGTACTTTCCAGACGTGTCTTTTGAATGCTGTGTCATTATGTCATCTGTTGTAATGCTGAAGACAGATATGTGGATTGTTGTAGGTCACTGATAATCTGATAAAGATCAAAACGACGCAAGTTATGTATCGTTGAAAAATGTTTAATGAAAACTTGTTGGTCATTTGGGATACGTAGGTGTATACATGATGATAATGTTTTGTCAGCCGTCATGGAATATGGTATGAAGATGTGGAATGTGTTAATATGGCTCAGGTTAAAGTACAGTAGAAGTTGTTTTGAACACCATAAAGAAGCAGTTACAAATGGAAGGATGTGTCTTGACTGGCCAAGTATCTGTTGGCTTTTAAACTAAGATCTGAAGTTACATGGGTTTGAACGGAATATCCTTTGTGACGTGTTTCAATTCCAAAAAGTTTATTGGTAGCAAAGAAGATATTTCAGTGAATATAATACAGATGTGCTTACTGAATGACCATGTAATTCAAGTTCCTGTCTTTTTGTTTACTTCTCTTTTTTTTTAGTGTTACTAGTCCATTTTTTCTCTTGACAATCATTTATGTGGAAGGGGATATCAGGGTAAAATTCTTTCACAATATACGGTTATTTCAAACGTACCTTTTAAGTTAAAGTAGGATGGTTATAGCATATTATGGTCATATAATACAATACCAGAATAATTCAATTGAAACCTAAAATTCATTTTTGTAAAATGGTGTTGTAATCCAGAAGAGGTGGCCTAACATGCTTGTGAGAAATGTGATTGGGTAGGTTATAGTGAAATAAACATTTTACAGATTGAAACTAGCAGCACATACAGGAAGTAAAGGAATTGGCCCATATGGTCAAGGCTTTGCTCTGATGATGCAAGCAGTAAGGACCTTCGAAAAGTCATTTTCTACCAGCCTACACAATGTCTCAAAAGACAATAATCAGATTTGTAAAATGCTTTGCTGTGTTTGCGAATTTTTGGAGGTGTTGGTTACGTTGGATGGTAGTTACCATCGTTACTGAATGAGCTCTCGGCACTGGATGCTGAGTTGGATCATTACCAACTGTTATCACCGGACCGCATGTATAATGTAGTTGCCCGCTAACATTAATTTACCTATCGTTATGTTGGTGAACCTGTCAATAGTGAGCATTGAGATGAGCCTCAGGTGAATTTTCCAACATATTCCATTCGTGAGGGCTATATTTGTTGTTAGTATTGTAGTGTTGGTATTACACTTTGAGGAGTATGTTTTGCTAGTGGGTGTGTTTACTTCATGGTATACTGTTAATATTGCCTGTGTTTAAATTGTTAATAAATTTAGCTACAAACTAGATTTAAACAGTGCTAATTGAATGTTAACAGTTTCTTAGTGATAAGAGTCTTGCCGAATTAAAATGTAAAATATATGTAGCGTAATAGGCAAAGAAGGTTTCTTGCCTTGTGTGAAATTTAGACGAATGTAACAGTTAACGTGTTTCATTTTAACAGGAATTATAAAATATGTCCTGCTGTAATAGTGACTCCGATACTGCTGCTAGAAACGAAGGGAATACAACTCGGGGTTGTACTGACATATTATGGCTGTGCATCTTTATTTTGTTTTGGTTTGTTATGGTAAGTACATGACTGTAAAAAGACAAGCTTAATGGAGAATAAGTGCTTTTAAAGTAAATTTCTTTCTGTAGTAGTTCTTGACGATGAAGATGATCACTAATTATTGGTGGGTCACCATGTTTTGCATTTACTGCCAGATTCACCAAGAGTTCTAATCAGTTTTATTTTATTTACATAGTCTGTTTGAAAACAAGGTGGAATAATGATGAGGTTTCATAATATGTACTCATAAAATATTATTAGGGTAAATCAAGGAGGATGAGAGGACGGCATAAAGCATTATGCATGGGAGAGGTAATTAATTTTAATCTGAAAACCTAAATGGAAGTGACCACTTGGGAGACCTGAGTTTAGGTGGGAGGTCTGTGTTAAAATAGATCTTAAAGAAATAAGATCTGAAGGTGTGTACTGGATTAATCTGCCTCAGGATATGGACCAGGGGATGAGTTCTTGTGTACTTAGGGGTTCTATAGCTGTGGGGAACTTGTTGAACCATTAAGCATCTATTGGCTTCTGAAGAAGTTTTCAGTAGTGTCAGGGTACAGAATAAAGGATGTTGTGCTGACATTTCACAGACAATAAAGAGATTTGAGAATTAATTTTCCCATGGCAGTGAAGACATTAGTAGCGGTCATCTGTGTTGTAACAGCATTACAACTCAGAAGACCGATATCAACAGTAAAGAGATTTGTGTGACATGCAAGCTTGCTTAGGCCACAGTGCTATCTGAACATGGAAACATTTGTATTGCCACGAAGAATTTAAGTGTATAATTTAATTTTGGTATGTTTTTGTTTTCGATGAATACCTACCTAAATTAAATTTTGTTTTCAGATTTATATTGCAGCTTTTGCTTATGTGTATGGAGACCCTTTAAAACTTATCAATGGTTATGACAGTTTTGGTAATACTTGCGGTGTTCCAAACAACGAGAAGATGGGTGGTCTCGAATTATCAGGACTTGATACCAGTGATAAACGGTGAGTTTGATTTCTACGCGTTTCGTGCGTCACACTTGTCCTCTCATTGTGGGTACCTTTTAACACCTGTAAACTGAAAGTTGCAAACCTAATGCGGCGTTCTTGTGTTCCAGGTACTTATTTTATATGGATGTTAAAGATATTCAAAACTCACTGAAGATTTGTGTTAAACAGTGTCCTGATCATAATTTGGTAAATTTTGCAAATGTTCAGGAATTTTATGAGAGAACTGGGTCACTTCTGTGCACGTAAGTCCTTACTCCATTTTTTTATTTCTAAAAGTCATTTTGATATCGGGCAATATGATGAATTTCTTAAGCACATAATCTGGTGACTGACTCATGGAGATATAACTGTGATCTTAATTAGATTTTTCTTTTCTTATGTACACTCTATACATTTCAAATGAAAGTTAAATTCTGTAGTTGTTTTCTTTTGAGAAAATTGTAATTGATGTATGGGGTTTAGCTCAATCATGATATTCACTTTGCAGCATGAGACATATGTAAAAGTTTCTCTCCTTCTCTTTGCCACATGTTTAACCTGAAGATGGCATCTGTAATGTTTGTCAGAATGCTGGAATAGCTTCACCGTACCATGTTTCTAAACCCTGAAAGCCAAGGATGTACAATAGATCCAACCACAAGGACCAATGAACAAAAATCTGTATAGAATTCAATTTGAGCTTTGTGTAGAGGTTATGTTAGACTGATTTTATATGTGTTTAAATATACCTGATACATATTCAATAGTTCTGAGGTGGAACTTGAACTGATAGACATGACCTTGAAAATAATGCATTATTTTTTGTGTACTCTGTGCAAGAATATATTAAAAATTATAAACATTTATGCTTTTTGCGCATGTTGAGTTTTAAAGATGACATCCAGAGATGAAATATAACTACAGTATTGGGTTCTGTCAGTTTAACGAAAACTGGTTAATATATAGCTGACAGACAGTTTCCTTCGTGAACACTGAAAGCGTTAACAGTTCACTTAATTTCTTTTCAAAATATTTTGTTCTTTTGTCTTAGTTATGGCTTTAACTTGAATAGTCAAGAATGGCAGCAGAACAGTAAAAGTGCAGTACTTCAGACAAAGTTCGGACCTTGTCCGCCCACACCAATTTATGACAGGTAAACTAGATAATTTTTATTCTAATTATATTGAAAAATTACGGAGTTAACAGTGCACATATACACGAAACAAAAGATTTGCGTAGAGTTCTTTTATCTTCTAAAGTGATTACTTGACTAGTCTGATTAATATGCACAAGCATGTTAGAAAAATTCTTGCTACTACGTATACTGTTAAACATCTTTTATCTTACTGCAAAGTAAAGTTGTCCCATTTCACACCATGGAGACACTTTTGGGAAGAGGTGGTATAGCTCCTACTCATTCTTCATGACAGTACCTCCACCCTCCAGCCAAGCTTTACCCCAGGAGAAGGACCCTGGTTCCCGGTGGATAGGAGGCTGGGTGGGCCCCACTGTTTGGTCTGT
Organism: Zootermopsis nevadensis; assembly: GCF_977971745.1. NCBI lineage: Eukaryota > Metazoa > Arthropoda > Insecta > Blattodea > Termopsidae > Zootermopsis > Zootermopsis nevadensis. Next base: position 2,348,573 of record NW_028259163.1, read on the forward strand.
ATGTAGTGACTATAAGAAAAATCCTTTACCAAGGCACAATACTGACTGAGGTACCCTGGTTCATTTTATTTTCTGAAAACTTTAAGATCAAAATTTACAATACTGTAATTTTTCCTCTTGTTTTGTATGGGTGTGAAACATGATCTATTACCTGATGAGAACATAAATATACCTGCACCTTGTCGTGGCGGTGGGGCTCGCGTACCTCAGTGACCCCAAGAGCTATGATGGTGGTAGCATAGCTACTGGTAGGGCTTCCCTAGCCAGATTGGTCGAGGGGGAGAGGTCAGACTAAGACAGGCACCCTGGTCCTCCAGGTTGGGGGTTGGTCGCAAGGCTAACAACCTTGCGCCGTAAAAAAGGAAGATGTTTCGAAACCTTGATCAAAGCCTCGGACAGACGGACCTAACAGAAGGACCGAATGGAAGAGGAGAATTGAGGAGGCCATGGACTGAATACGAGCCGGAGAGCCGTAGAAGAAGAACATAAATCAGGGTGTCTGAGAACTAAGTGTTGAGGAGAGTATTTATTCCAAAGAATTTCTGAAATAAGTCATTTTTACAGTGTTCCAGTGCTGAATCGATGCGTACCTCGACCAGTAAAGGAATTGGTCTTTTCCGTGCTGAATAATTGGGATACAGTCGAACAAGTGCTGGGTGACTTGTATGCGACATGGAGAGAAATATTGGGACTCACATTCCTTGCATTTGGTAAGTTCTGCTTCTTTGGTATTGATAATATTTTATGGTTCTGGTGGTACCACTGTGTGACATGGCAGAATATTTTTAAACTAGGGATAGGGACTTGCATCGATTGCTGTGAATAGGTAATGAACCTTCAGGTTTCATGAAAGGTAGGGAACTTATTGAACAGTTTAGTCACGTTAGTTTATTAAGAGGGACTCTGCTCTGTTAAGTTCGTTAAATGACCTTTGCTTCGAGGTGTTTTATTGTTTTGTGTTACAGTTTTGTCTATAATAGTAATTGCCGTTCTTCATCTACTTGCATCTTTTGTGGCGTGGATATTCATGATAATTGTCAGCATCACAGCAGTTGGTGAGTAAAAAGGATATCTTGGTGCTTTTAATGTTCTGAAGGATAATAAGGATCCTCTTCCAGGACGAGATTAAAACTTGAACATTTGTTCATCATTTTCATAGTTGTTTTGCGTGATTTTTTGACAGTGCTCATGAAAGGAATGCGTGCGGGGCTGGCCATGTGTGTCTGTCTGTCCACATGATTCAGATTGAGAACTGCTGGATGGATTTTGATTAAATTTAGTGTGTACAGTATGCCATTGGAGTCTACCCTAAAAACTTTTTTTTTTAAGTTTTTGACTGCCATGAAAACTTTAAATCTCTCATTTTAAATTTCATCTGGTGACTTTTAACAACCACGCGTTTCCTTAAGACCAATTAAATGAGAAAGACAAAATAAGTAAACCGGAAAATGGACGTGAAGAAACTGTCTTCTTAGTGAAATTTTAGGTTATAACAGCAGTGAGTGTGTAGATGGCTGTCTTCTGGGTTGTTGCACCATGTAGTCTGGTAGACATTTATTGATGTTTCACAGTTGCTTCCTTCCTCCTTCATCAGGGTGATGACATGGCGCCACAAACCTGAAGACATCTTAAGTGTATTTTTAATTTTAATTTTTAAGTCACGTGTCTTTGTCATGATTCTCTACTGAATTTTGCTTTAAGTGAGGCTGATTTTTAGTTGGCACAGGAGTGTTGTGGTGGACATACGCAGATTTAAAGCGTCAGTTGGACAGTACACCAGAAAGCCAAATGCTGAGGGAGTCGGTTAAGAACGAGAGTGCCTTCCTGGTCTATTCTATTGTGGCGACGATCATCACGGTAAATTTATTTGTTTTGAACGTGTGTAGGTAATTTTTTTTGTGCCGAATTATTGTATGTGCTTGTATAATTGTCGGCATCAAGAAATGTCTCTGCTCATTGTGGTAGCCATGTAATCTAAGGCGTGGATCTTGCCTTGTCACATGCTGGGATTGTGGGTTCGAATCCCTCTCAAGGCATGGATGTATGATGTGGATTCATAGTTGCGCAAGTTAATTCTGAATTGGAACTGGCCGCAGGGTTAAGATTATAGTAATTGAACTCTAAGTGAGAAAAAGTATTTATATGTTGAACATGGGTATTCCACTGAAATCTGTACGTTCAATACTACATTTGAAATTTGAAGTATCGTTTACAATAAAGTTTGAGAATTGAGCGTGTTCACATATTTCATGGTTTTGGGATGTGGTTCAGGTATCTGTAGTGTTATTTTATATTTATAGTGTAAATATAAATTCGATTCCCGGTGGTGCCCGAATTTATAACTTGTGTTGGGCAAGGCCGTGGTCTAGGCAACACGGAGTTTTCCTCCGTGGCATCCCAACAATTACTCCATTCACACACAGAAGAAGGCAATGGCAAACCACTTCTGGATCATCTGCCAAGAACGTATATGAACAGGTCTCAGTCCGAGAAAAGGATGGAAGGATCCTGTTCATATGGACCTGTCGTCAGACACAACACTAAATAATAAATAATTGTAAATAAACATGTTTTCATTTGCCAATAGTACATTAGTAGTACTTCTAGTTGTATGTGAAGGCTGCTTTTTGTATGGTACAATGTGCGGTAAACTCGAAAGCTACTGCAGTTTTATCCATCCATGAATTAAAAATGATAGGTAAATCCAGTGGCCATTATAATTTATCGTGTGTTGATATATTGCTTGCGAAGCTTTGTTTCATATGTTTTTATCTCTACTACAGATTATAATCCTGTTGCTGGTGATAGCTGTGCGTAAGAGTATCAGCTCGATGGCTCGTGTGTTTGAAGAGTCTGCGCAGTGTCTGGCAGCATTGCCAGCTCTTTTCCTTCAACCGTTCATAACATTTATAGCTCTCATGGTTTTTTTTGCCTTCTGGGTATCTGTGATTATCTGTTTGGCAACTTCAAGTAAGTGCTCGCCTTAATACGATTGTAGATAAAAAGATAAATTTTTTGTAATTTTTGGTTTTATGTTTGTTATCCTACTTAAGATCTTTTTGAGGATATTAAAATTTAATATTTAATGATTTTTGTATTTTGACTCTTGTTTTGTTTATCACTTCTGTTGTCATTGCTTGTCAAGTAAATCTATCCTCGATACGCAGATTAATAAGATTTCCTGACAAGCTGAACTTTAGTGCTAATCGGTGGAAACTCGTGATTTTTACGATTTGAGGTTCTCACGGCCGTGAGTATGAAGCTGACTTTCTCTTCTGGGTTGTAGCACCGTATAGTCTGGTAGAAGTTTATCGATGTTTCGGAGGTCCTTGCTGCCTCCATCATCACTACAACATTTTTGTAAGTCAGTGAGTGTAACGCGTGATGTACTTTTCAGATTACCCCGGATCAGAGTTCTTACATCCTTTAGTGGATCCGTCACTTATTCCAGACATCAGCCATTCGCAGTCCGCATCTTCAGCATTCAAATTGTCTGTCTCATTGAGTAACATCTCTCTGTCTGGACTCAAACGTAAGTAAGGTTCGGGGAAGATTTGTTACACCTCTGTTTAGTGTGTTATGTTGGCGGAACTGAAGATTTGGAAATTTGGTAATTTTTAGTAGCACACATAGGGGAGATGAGGAAGTCCAAGAGGAAGAGACCATCTGGAATACCTAGGATAATATTAAAATTGATTTAAGAAAAATTTGGATGGAGGGTGTGGATCTTTTAGTTCTGGTTCAGGATAGGGAGCAGTTGCGGGCTCTTGCGGACAATGTAATGAACCTTCAGGCTGTGTAAATGGTGGGTAATTTCTTGATTAATAGAGTTGTACTGTTAGCTTCTCAAAATAAATTTACCTCTGTGTAGTGTAGAAGACCTAGAAAGAGCTACTAGGATACAATTAGAGAAATAGGACAGGCAAAGGGGAAAAGTTTAACGCAGATGAAATTCTTAGCAAGGGATAGGAAGGAATGGAGGAGGTGGACCGAGCAATCAACCCCGACGCTATAAATGCCAAAATTGGAGATGAGAAAGAAGATGAAGATTCAGAATTTATGAACTGTAACTGATAACTTTTAGGATGATTTAAAAGAAGAGTTGACCAGTCTCAAAAAAGAATTTGTAAAACAGAGAATTCAGATCAGAAATGACATATTTTGCTGGAACAAGGGCATTTAAATGGTAAGGAAATGAATGGGATTGAAAAAAGACTATAAATTATGGGAAAGTGTACCTTGTGGGAACATGAACTTTCTGCTTTTTAGGATTCACATTCTTTGAGATGGAACCGTCGTGGGTTCGGTACATGTGGTGGCTCTACCTGATCGGTTTGGTGTGGACTTCAGAGTTTATCCTGTCCTGCCAACAGATGGTGATAGCTGGGGCAGTAGCTCATTGGATGTTTGCCAAGTGAGTTCCAGCACATGTTCGTCTCTCTGAATTACTTACATTTGCAAGGATTTGAGAATTTCTCTCGCCTTGAGGTTAATGTTTTGATTTGAGTTGGTCGGTACATTTTAGAGCTGCACATCTTTACGTCTTACCACGGAAACCTTTTTAACTTTACATTAGATGCCCCGAAATGAAATTGATGTTCTTCGATGGCAAGACGTGTTTGTGCATTAAAAATTTAGCACCATTGAAACAAATGTTTAAAATTCTAACTTTCCATTTAAGATTGTGTATATTTTGTGCTTTAAAGATAATTAAATCAGCTAAAAATATGTGTTTTTGAGTTTTCATATCTTGAGGCAAGAGTTCATCAGTAATTTTAATTATGTTAATTTCATATTTTCTTTTGTTTTGTCAGTCGAAACAAGGAAAGCGGTTCTGTGATGTCTTCAGTGGGTAAGCTGATATGCTATCACTTGGGTTCCGTGGCTAAGGGCTCGTTCCTTATTACGATCTTCAAACTTCCAAGGCTGGTACTAAGCTACATAGACAGAAAGTAGGTACAGCGTAATAGGTGTGATTTATTTCATTAATAACTCCAGTGTCAAGGTACCAGTCATCTTGGCCAAGTGTGCAACACCTTTTTTTTCTATGTAGGAGGATACAGGTTCATATCTCGGCCGGAGACCGACTATTCCGATTGCAGGTTTTAGTGGTTTTTCTTAGTCACTCCAGCCATGATGACTTCCTTCCAATTCTTTGTTCGGTGTTCTTCACATTGTAGCATGAGCGAAGAACACCTTAGGGACTCGTCCATGTATGTATGTCACGGTTTCCATAGTGGTTAGGCAACCTGTATGACGGGGGTCATTGTCCTATTGTTATTCCTTTGCCTTACCTTCATCAGGTTGTACACCCTTTTTCACTTTACCATCTCAGATTAGATCCATATTGGAGGACTGGGTCGTCTCCTAAGGGGTTAGGCCACTTCTGGGGGACTAACGCCACTTTGGGGCACCCCCAGTTAATGCTCCAAAGCATTTATCTGTGGCTTGTGTAACCATAATGTTGGTAGCTCATACCAAGAGGTGGATGATGATTCATGAATTGGTAGGGGTATGTAAGGAAGCTGCACGGCTTAATTTGAGGTACGATCCCAGTATTTGCCTCGAAGGACTGAGAAAAATCACCAAAATCCTTTGTCAGGATAACCAATCTCTGAGTTAAGGTTTGAACCAAGGACGTCCCAGATATGAAGCTGAGTGCTAACCATTTTGGCTCTGGCCCTCGGTATGTGCAGGATCGTGTAGTTCTGCTGTGGGAAAGTTTGATTTTCTGAAAGTATTACTCTGTGTGTTCTTATAATAAATAGTATATTAAGTTGAAAATGCGCAGTATATCGTAGGATTACCCGGAATGGCAACTCTTGAATTTAATGTGATATGTGTATTGGATTAGGAAATGAAATATATCGGTTAACTTCGATGTTTTGGAAAAACTGTGATTTATTTTGGTTGAATTTTGAACACTCGAAAGACCTGTCACGTTATTTAAACTAAATAAATTAAACCTATAGTGAAATTTATGTGTATGTATGGAAAGACATGTCTGATGCATTTTTTAAATTTTTGTTGGCAAAATGAATAATTTGTTACCTTTTATTTTAAAGCTGTAATAGAAATTTAAGAAGTAGCTGAAGTTTTTTAACTCTGGTTTGTGCTTTGTTTTTTGATGTAATTATATTGGCAAGTGCATGGTGCTAATATTTTGCAGACTGAGGAAACACAAGGCTGCAGGTTCGGAGTGCGCTTCGTGCGGCTTGAGAACGTGCATTTGCTGCTTGTACTGCCTGGAGAATTTTATTAAATTCATTAACCACAATGCATATACTGTAATAGCAATGGAGGGGTACAGTTTCTGCACGTCTGCCAAGATTGTAAGTGACAGTAATGAAAGTAAACAGAAATATAAAAATGTATTTTTATTATGAGTTGAAATGTTATGAACTACTCTGTTAGTTTAACACGACTCATAACACAGGTCATTAGTACAAGATTCAACACTTACGAGACAAACGTGAAGATCAAAAAATAAATAAATAAGTGAGGAGAATTCAATGTGATTTTCTCTTCCCTTTCTTTCCAAAAACTGATAATTCATTATAATATTTTTGAATGCATCTAAACTTTCTTTATTCCTTTTATTTTATTTTTATTTTGATACGCATATGCATTGGCATGTATTGAGATAAATTCTCGCCAAGGAACCAGAATGTTTTTTACTTTTATTTTTGCAATTTAATAAGACTGTGTCTCCATGGGACTGTAGCTTCTTTTGGGCTCATCATTCACCCCCCCCCCCAAAAAAAAAAAAAAAAAAATTATACGTGTGTAAATATTAAGCATTGGTGGGATGATATTGGCCTTGGGAATCCGAACGACTCGGAGAAAAGCCACTTTTTCTACTATAAATCCCGAGTTGACTGATGTGGAACCAAACCCAGACCTCTGAACATTCCCGACACTCCCATATTTTAATCGGCATCAATAATCTCGTCGTGATTCTGTTTTCTTGTTTTGTTCTAGGCATTTAATACTTTGGTCAGTAATGCGCTGGATTTGGCAGTTTTGAACAGTGTCGGCGACTTCATCTTGTTTTTGGGAAAGTGTTTCGTTACGGCAGCCACTGGCTCTATTGGATTGGTTATTATGAAACAAAACCCTCATTTGCATTTTTATGCAGTTCCGACCCTCATTGTGTGTATATTTGCGTACTTCATAGCGCATTCGGTGCTTACGCTGTATGAGGTAAGGAAATGTGTGTCATTTGTAATTTTAATGGCTTTTAAGTGGTTTTCTTTACAAATATTATAATAATAAAATCAGGGAATATGAGATTGGTAGGATATGTAGCACATATGGGAAAATAAGAAGTGCATATAAAATTGTAGTTGGAAAATTTGAAGTGGAGTGACCACTTGGAAGACACAGGTATAAGCACAAACATCATATGAAAGTGAATGTAATAGAAATTTTGTGTTAGGTTAGGTTAGGTTGACTCAGAATGCAGATGAATTCGTTAGAACTCTGCATTGAACCTTGGAAATTTACTGACCAGCTGAATAACTGTTAACTTCTCAGAAATTTTCTCTAGTTAATTGGTTAATGAGGAATCACATTTCATTCATTTATGCTGGCAAAACAACAGGTAAAATTATACTTCTGCATATTTTAATCTTTGGGTTTTTAGATGGGGCACAAGAAGGTAAATGATTCTGTACTGATCAGTAACGGACCTTTCTCATATTTACGAGTAGTAGAATCTGTCTTGTATTGTTTTCGTTTAGCATCGCTAGTGAATTTCGGGGGCTCTCGTCTATCCTTAACTTTAGATTTTAAAAACGGGAAACTGGAAAAAAAAAACTTTTAAATACAAGATTTCGGATTCTCACATCATTGAGTGCGAAGATGGCTGTCTTATGGCTTATTGCACTGTGTAATGTGGTTGAATTGTATTGACATTGCCTCCATCATGAGGTCACTGAGTTACCCTGATGATGAAGGCAGCAAGTACATCTGAAATTTCAGTAAACTAGTACCAGACTACACGTTGCAACATCCCGCAGGACAGCGATCTTCGACGTTTGAAGATACTTTTGGATTGAGGCAAGAACTGGTCAATAAGCAGCCTATCTTCATGACTTCTAAATGATGATGATGATAATTTGTTGTTGTAATTTTCAGATTGTGATAGACACTATGTTCCTATGCATGTGCGAAGGAAAAAAGCTGTATGGCAATGAATGGGGTGAACCGTCTGGCAAAATGAAAGAAACAAATGGCGATAGTAGCAACGAATTGGAGCCTATGAATAGTATGAGATAAGTTATCATTCTGGAATGCTGTCGTAATTATTTTATGATAGACAGTTACAATTTTACATCCTAGGGAATGAATTCTGTGATATAGATGGCAGTTGCGTTGATACTGAGGTGATATAAATTTTATGGTTGGTGCTGCTTTTGGTAAAGTGAGGTAAGTAACTTTCAAACGGGAACATCCGTCACGCCGTGCATCACTTAATTGCCTTCAGGAATTTCATGTGTTTTATGTACTGACACGTCTTACACTCTTCTTCCTGCATTTATTATTATTTCCAATTATTCCTTTAGATTTCATACCTTCACATTTAACCTTTATCATATAGGAATATGGATTTTAAACAGGGCTGCCAGGCAGAGTTACTAGTTTAGCAGTACGCACGCTACTGTGACATGGCCGACCAGACCACACACGTTACGACGCAGCTGGTAAAGTTTATTGAAGTATTCTTCAGATTTGAACTCGTGATAATATATCGGGGCTTGCATCACAGCGGTTTGGCGTGTCTTGTAGAAGGAACTGTCATTTACAATTTACTTACCAATATAACAAAATGAAAAGCCCTACATAGAATTCTGTAGCTAAGTGATACATTTTTATTCCTTAAGTTGTATCGGCCATGTTTCACACCTTACACGTGGTATGTAGGTTTGATCGTCAGTGGTGGTATCCTAATGTTACGCATGTGGCTGTGTGTCATGTTAAGATACCGCTACTGTTAAACCTCTCCGAGAGTTATTCTTTAGTTTGTAGCCCCTTAGCACATACCTTATTCCTGTGTGATAAAGATTAGTAAATTCTTCCCCGTCTAAAAACAGCCAGAATATATTTAAGACTGAACTTTTATATCATCTTCAACTTCTAATGAATTTTTAATTCCTGTATTATATTTACAAATATTACTGTATATTATTAATCTAGCACTTGATTGGAAGTAGTGCATGGAATAATATCTTTTTTTCAACCAGGTAACAGGCAACATTTTCAGTGCCTTATATGAATTTTATTGCAGTAGCTTATAAAAGGTGTTAGTGTGCGTTTCATTGCATGGGCTGCTTAGTGTTGCAGTGAGCAGTTCTGAAACTGCGATGCGTCAAAATACACCCGCTAAGTACCTGTAGTGATTTTTTTTATAAATATTTGATTTGTCATATTTAACTTTGATTCACATAAAGTGCAGACATGTTAGTGTATATAATGTTATTTTATATTCTGCCTATTATTGTTTTAATATTAGTATTTGGAGTGTGAGATGGGGATTTGATGTATGGAATTGAATGGAGTTAGAATTATAAACTGAAGCAGAAATGTCCTGTGCTGTTTCGTGCTTGAATGTCGTGACTTTCTACAAAGAAATATATGAAATTTTATACAAAACATTTTTCCACTCCAGCCATTGAATTGTACATTTCAAATTATATATTTTTTTAGATTTATATTTTAAATTTTTGTCTTCAGAGGAAGATCCATAAGTTAGCTGTTATTTGAACTATTTTTTGTGAAATGTTTTTTATTGTTGTTACTAATACAAAAGAATAATATAGTATTACAAATGTTTGTGAATTTGTGAACTGTCTTGTGGGGTATGCTGTAAGCTTCAGTGTAAGGCAGAATCAGTCCTGATGTAGGGAGCAGTCTGCTTTAAATGATCTCATTTTGTCTACTTTTGTAAAATATTTTATTCTGACTTTTTAGTTATCAGTTTAGATGCATCAAGCTTTGAATATACTGAAATAAGCTGCAGTTGGAGTTTGGAGTAATACACTAATAGGTACTTGTTTATACGTCAGTCTTGTATTTGTTATGATGTAAACTGGCATCTGATACATAATCACCCAGCTGTAATTCAACCATTCCAGTTGCATGCATTATGCATTTTGTTATTGTGCCATCATGTAATTCATATAATACCAGGGTGTTTATCACAACTGTACAGTGCTGGTTATGATTAAATAAAATTAGGGGTTAAAAATATTACATATCTCCATCTAGGTTTACTGTGTAGCTGTGCAGAAAATTTTGCTTAAGGTGAGTAGAAAATATTTAAACAGGTAGACATACAAATTTTTAATAATGTATTAAGTGCAGCTGAATGTAAAATAGCTTGGACATGACAGAGAAATGTAAATTTGCACAGATTAATAGAGTACCAGTAAAAATTTTGGTTCTTGCATAAATTTTATTTTACATCTTGTTTCATAGTTATCTTGATTGAAGGATAAGATGATTGTTATTTCTGTATTTGGTACTACCTATATAACTTTTTTTGGTTTCCTGTCCCCCCTTTTAAGTTAACAGAAACACACATAATAATAGGTTATTAAAAATGGCCATGAGTCTATATTTTAAATTTTACTGCCAACTAATGGGAATTGCTGATTTAGTTGTAATTAGTTTCATTGTTGTAGCCATAACAATAGAACTAATTGAAAACAACAGGGTACCAAAACAGGTTATAACATGAAGGGGAAATAAATGTTAAGAAGACTACTGAAGAGGTGACATGCAATTGTAATGTACCACATTACTTAATAGCTGATGGGATGATGACAGGAGCACTATTAGAAATTCAGACTGTGCTAGTGATATAAATATAGGAAGGCCTTCTTTCCACCTAAATAAAGACTTTTTCAAAAGCAAAGTTACATAAGGTTTTCCAAATTGATTTCGTTTTAAGATTTGCTAAATTTGTGTGCTTTCAGGTGTAGCAATCATTGCAAAGGGATAATTTTCGGGTGTCGGTAGGAAATTGTATTTTGCGCTCTGTGAGTGTGATTTACATGTCAACCACCAGGGAGTTATTCGAAGTCCAATATGGTAGATGTGGAGTGAGTTTTGTGTGAAGAGTTTTATTTACCGCCGACAGTGGCAGTGAATGTTAAATAATTGACGGTTGATAGGTAATATATTCCATTAAGTTTTCTCTGTCTGTTAATTTGTTTATTCCGCATGTAATTTCAAAGTGATATCCCTGCTTGAGCGCCGCGCCCCCGTTAGCCGCCATCTGCCAACATTTTTGGCAATACCATTGTACTGGAAAGCATTACAACGAAGTCCGATACGGCGCCATGCTATTTTGTTAACTTAGGTTATGGGGGCAACTTCCTAGAATATTCATTTGTAAAATATACTAACTGTCTTAACAAATAAAACGTACGTAGGTAATCTTTCGACAGAAGGAGTAGCATTCAGTAAGAAAACATTAAATGTTCCCGTGGAACAGTTGCAGAGTCACCCTACAATTTTGGCCGTTTCAAACTCACTTCGGCTTGAATGCGGTCTCCAGACTGGACGCTGAGTTAAGGTGTTTGTAATCAGTCAGTTTCGTTTGACATGGGTAAAAGGGCAGTGTTAAGTGTTGGTGAAAAGAAAGATATATGTGCCTACAAAGAAAGATATCCATGTGCAAGTCAGCAAAATATTGCCAACCATTTCTCTCGTTTATGGGGTAAACCCCTCAGTAGGCGCTGTGTTGGAGATATTCTCAGTGAAAGAGAGAAATGGGAGAATGAAAGATGTGAAAATATGAAACGGTTGAAGGGCGCAAAACATGAAGACCTTGAGGATGCATTAATTATTTGGATAGGGCAAGTGAACGCGAGAAATGGGACAACAACTGATGGAGTCATTAAGGAACAAGCAAAAGTAATTGGACAGCAGATGGGTGTGACAAATTTTGTATACAGCAGCGGGTGGTTGCATCGATTCAAGCGACGACATGGACTAAGTCAGCTTAAAAAGCCTGGAGAAACAGCAAAGATAAATGAGGAAGTGGTTGAAGCAGGTCGACAGAGGCTTTATGATATTGTTAAAGAATATGATCCTAAAGACATCTACAGCATGGATGAGAGTGCTCTGTTTTACCGAATGCAACCAGACAAGACCATTTCAGATGGACCTGCAAAGGGGTGCAAGAAGGCAAAAGACAGGCTCACCCTTGCATTATGTACAAATGCAGATGGGAGCGACAAGAGAACTGTAACTGTGATAGGAAAATATGCAAACCCACGATGTTTTAAGAATTTCAACCCGTCAATTTATGTAAATTATAGACATAATCCAAAAGCCTGGATGACTACTGTAGAATTTGGTGAGTGGATTAAAGACTTTAATAAGGATATGAAAAAGAAGTTGCGCAATGTGCTGTTGCTTGTGGACAATGCTCCTTGTCATAAACCCACAAATCTCAGCCATGTAAGACTTGAATTTTTGCCTCGTAACTGTTCTGGCTCTCTACAGCCTCTAAATTCTGGCATTGCCAAGAGTTTCAAAGCACATTACAGGTGTCACCAAGTGAGGAAGATTGTGGGGAGTATCAACAATGGCTCTTTGATTCATTTGTCACTGAAAGATGCGCTTTATTTAATAAAACTTGCGTGGGATGAAGTTTCATCAGTAACAGTCAGCAACTGCTGGGTACACTCTGGACTTATCAGAGGTGTGCACCGTGATCAGCAAGACGTTCACCCAGTTGAAGATTTACAGATGACTATAGAAGATCTTCCAGTAGCTGTAACAAGAATACAGTTGACTGCAGAAGAATTTCTAGAAGTGGATGCTGAAGAACCAGTGTTTTCAGAAATGACTTCTGAAGAAATCGTGCACTTGGCAAGGAATGATTCGGTTATAACCGACAGTGAGAGTGAAGATAATGATCTAGGAAATGGTGAAAAGGTGACTTCAAAGCAGGCTCAAATTTGTATTGAAAAAATTCGCAAGTACTTTGAACAGAACTCGGTCAATAATGGCATAATTCAGCACATTGTTGCACTGGACCTTGCCATTGGTAAAATTAACAAGAAAAGGGAGGTTCAAACAAAAATTGGTGGATCTTTTCTACCAAAGAAAATGAGATTATAGTAAAAATGAACACTGTATACTATGGTGTATAATCCACAGAGCTGGTGTAGCTTACTGAGTCTGACCATGAACTGAATTACTAGGGTTCAGTCTCTGGAAGAGGAAAAGGATTTTCTTATAGCCTCTATGACCAATAACCTAAGAATCGAACAAAATATCTTTATTTTTCAGCAAAACTTGAAGTAAAACAATATGAAAAATAAAAAAAGGAAAATCTTATTTAGTACAAAACATGACAAGTTTCACATCAGTAAGCAGGTAGAATTGGTGGACAAGTGCAGACAAGGTGTTTATCTCCGTATATATCATCAATTCTTCCGACACTCGGCCACACTTTTGTCTCAGGATGAACAAATGGCTAGAACAGAGAAAGAACCAAATCTCATTAAAATTAAAGGAAGTGTTATGCCTAAGATATTTTGTTGTCATGGTTGTGGGATGCTGGATGTTTACAGCATGAAATACTTGAATCTTAAAACAGTTTTGACGTTAAAATATTTATAGAGTCAGTTTAATTGCACGTTTAACATTTAGCGGTGTCCGTGGTGATCGAGGTTTTAATACTGTGTGAACTTGTAGAGAACCCTGAGGACTGAGACAGTTTTTTCGTCTGAGACGTTGGTAATCATCTACAGGTCTGCATTGGGTCACAACCTGGTAGACCACCATCTGCATCTTTACCACCATAACCTAAAATTTCACAAAGAAAATGTATCTTCATGATCTGATATAAGATACTTACAGCTGGAAATGCAGCCTGTTCCCTTGTGTACGGTCGGTTCCAGTCATTTGAGATAACCCGTGCTTGCGTGTGAGGAGCCATTGTTAGTGGATTGGTGCGAATGTCCATTCTCCCCTCTTCTATTTCATTTATTTCTTGTCTGATGTCTAAAAAATATCAGTGCGATTAATTGCGATTGCCATCCGTTGGTTGACCGTGAAGTATGAATGAGTGAGGTTTTTTGTAGTCAGTTTGTTACTTACAAATTAAGGCATCGCAGAACCTGTCCAGTTCCTGTTTGTCTTCGGACTCGGTTGGCTCGATCATCAGAGTTCCAGAAACAGGCCACGACATTGTAGGTGCATGAAAACCTGAATAACATGTCATATAAACTTTCGGAACCAGGTGGTGTGTTCGTAATTTGCAGGGCTATTCAAAGTCCTGTGATCAGACTAAGGACGTTGTCCTGAGATACAGTCGGAAGCCTCTGAAGACATGCCTCGATTGTACTTCAAGTTGTGGCCACTTACATTCAACATTCTTTCCATTTCATTACTAATTAATCATCTTACCACATGAGCTAATGCATCGACAGTGTCATTAAGTAAATCAAGAAGTAAACAAATCATAATTAGAGTTAATAGTCTTCAAACGTTATTGATACATAATGTATTCTTTGAACATTATAGCAGCGTATTATGATATTCATAGCCGGAGTATTTTGTTATTTTTCCTCTGGAATCATTTACACTAGAAGAATGAAACTAGTAATTGGAAGACCAAAAAGGAGGTGGGAGGATAATATTAAACTGGATCTTTCTTAGAAAATATGCTGTGAAGATGTGAATTGGAATGAAATCACTCAGGATCATGTTCAGTTGTGTGTTTGGTGAATTTGAATTTTCAGTTTCTGTTATCACAGTGTCAGTCTATCTGTCTTTTCTCAACCTTACCTGTTTCTCACACATAGAGACACTCACAATAGTAAATCCTGTACTTTGAAATTGAAAATCTGAAAACACTGTATCTGGTTTGAGATGTGATACTATACCATAGTCCATGAGCCGCTTAGCGATATCAACTGCTTCAATGTTAGCCGTCTTCTTGAAATCTCGAACATCCAGAATGAATTCATGAGCTACGAGAGAACTCTTCTGGCCCTTAAATAATGTCTTGTAATGACCTTCTAACCTTTTACTCATGTAATTGGCATTCAGAATTGCCACCTGAGTGGCTTTCCTAAGTCCACGTGGTCCCATCATCTGAAAATTGAACGATTGGTTATCAGTACTGTCTATAACATTCAGTGTTAGGATTTTCATTTTTGTTTTTACTAAATTGTTCTCAATAAATTTTCTAAATAAACGCAATTGACAATTACTGAATTACGTAACCCATTCATTGCCACATTTTTTAGTACCGAAGTCCCTGAAGCCGGATGCTAATTGATATATTTGGGTATCAGCATTTTGGGTGTTACCTTCAGGAAGTTTTGTTTTTATATTAATGATATAGAAGGTCTGTGTTGTTTTTCGAAGTCTGGCACTGCGATTAAGACATTGACGGAGTAGAATTGGGATTGGCAGTGATGGGTTGAAGTGAGCGTAGATGTGTAGAATACAGTATTTGATTCTGAAATTCTTGGCACTTTAAAACACTAAACAATAAATAGCAAGTAGATGCTTACAGTCCTGGAAGCAGCAGGTTTTCATTGGGCATAAACACTGCATTGAAGGTGTAAGAGGGCGTGGAAATAAAACTCCGATAATTATTAGCATTAGCACTAAGTAAATATCTGCGGTCTCCTATTTTTTATTGGGTAGGAATCCTGGATGGGACCCAGAGCTGGACTCGATGTGACAGTAAAAGAAAGGATTCCGTGTTCCAGACATGAGTCAAAATCAAGAGTTGAGTAAACGAGAGGGTTTTTATTAATTTTGTTTTGTTTTATTTATTTGTGTTGATTATCAAGAATGACGGACTGGAAAAAATGTTGGAAGACGAGGTTACTGATTTGAAACGATGTAACAGATATTAATTTGAGAAACATCTTGGTTTATCAGCTTTATTGTCTGATGGTTTCTAATACTTTTGATAAAACTGTACAAGATACCTTACCTTAATGTACGCCCATGAGATGGGAAGAATTGCAGATGATCCAAATGGCGCCGCACTTACAACTCCAAATGATTTGGAATGGCGACCCATGTCAGCCATTGGATTCACCACAGGATGTGTGGGTAAGAATGGTGCTAAGTGAGCTTTTCTGTAAAGTAGACAATGGTTCATGATAAAACAATTGCAGGCAGAAATCAAAAGTAATTTTTGCCTCAAATTTATTGAATTTGTGTTGCCCAGGAAGATTTAATTAAGTTCATTCACCATGAAAGCTTCAAATCGTATATGAATCAAAAACATTTTTCCATGTGGTGTATGTTTAATGAAGTGCAACAGAAAAATTACATATACTGTTCTTCAGTATATGTTTCTTTGTTCTGCCATGACTGTGAAGTTACAACATTTGAGTTTATATTTCCTGAAGGCACTTTTGACATCATGGAAAAAGAAAACTTCACTGCTGTTAAGACTTTAAATTTCATTTACTTTTAATGATGTTAGAAACGAATTATAAAATACTAATTGATAATCGTTCTAAAACAACTCACACTCCGATTGGTCCCATTCCGGGCCCTCCGCCACCGTGGGGGATGCAGAATGTTTTATGGAGATTCAGATGAGATACATCAGAACCATAGTCACCTGGACGGCATAGGCCAACTTGTGCATTCATGTTAGCTCCATCAAGGTATACCTATAAAAATTTACAAATGCTTTAGGGTTTCTCAGCATTTTCCAGTCCTGAAGCCACGTTTGCCCTTACTTGTGGACTCACAGGCTACAAAGTTGTAAATGACGTAAACTACGTGGTCGTTGCTTACATTTGCTGTTACTTCAAACATTTTTACTTGTTATTCAGTACAGAATATGTTTTGGCATATTCTGCCCGGAAATTGAAGTCTGTTTAAATCTGTTCTTGAAGCGAGATGAAAAGTTCGGTTTTGTGCACAGTTTTTGAACCAGTGTGAAAACTTTCCCACTCCTTGAATTTGCTGTAATTATTTAAAATAGTGATGAATCTGTCCCTTTATTCGTAGTGGCACAAGGTGCATTACGAATGCATAAATTGTCAGAGTGATTACAGAGGAAACTGATTTTACGATTCTCAGACAATAACGGCAGTTAGACACAAAATTTAATTTTTCGTCTCAGTATACCTACATGAAAAAAATTTAAAAATAAATACCTCAAAAATATTAGAAAATACCCATCCAGATATGGCATATCTGTTGTCCTTTAATTATCCCAGAATGTTTCAGAGACATTAATCCTCGCCAGTCGTAAAAGTGCTAGAAGTTTCAGTTTTTCAGCTAGATTTTCTTTGGGATTTAAATACCATCAACTATTAAATGCCCATAATATATACTTACTTTTTTTTTCACTTTAAAATTAAGACATTGTGAGCCATGATGCAAATACCAAACCTCACCTGTCCACCATTGTCATGGATCATGTGACAAACGTCAGCGATAGTTTCTTCAAACACCCCATTTGTTGATGGATATGTGATCATGAGGCAAGCCAAGTTTTTTCCATGCTTTTCGACCTTATTGCAACAAACAGAAAAATTTTAATTCGCTATACACAATTCCACAATAATACATCAACATTTTATTATTTCCATTATTATCTAAGCAGGTTTCTTCATTGCTCAAAATTTCTCAGTCTAAAAATGTTTGTGGTGAAGACGCCCGTCTTCTGGGATGGCATGACGCTACATCCCAGCAGTCAGTCGCAGTGTGCATGCTCATTGTTCATAATTATCGTGCAAATTGATGCTATCTGTAACAGTTGGTGAAGCGCTGCTGTGCTCACCTTAGAAGCGAGATGCGAGATATCGATGCTTCCGTCACGACATACGTTTATTGGTTCCACCTTCATACCAGCCATTTGTGCAGAGGCAGGGTTAGTTCCATGAGCAGATACTGGAATGAGGCAGATGTTACGATGTCCTTCTGAGCGTGCCTCGTGATAACACTTGATGGCGCTCAGTCCAGCGTACTCTCCTTGCGCCCCACTAAAACCATGATAAATTATAGCAGTGGTTTTTTAAATGACCTTCTCATTATTCTACAGGGTACAAGATCTTGAAAAGCAGATAGTTTTAGTTGTCTATTCAAGAAGTTCCCTGTCTTTTTTGAACGCAAATGTTCTTAATTGGACACTACGTTGAATCAGTTTATTCCAGTCTACACCTTTACATCCTCCCATGTATATCAGAGTCCCCACATGTTCTCGTACAACTAAAATTTTGTGTGCATTAACTTGTCACTTTTTCCTCAAGAACCCTCAATTCTTGTCTCGAGTCATGGACCAAGTTTATGCTTTTGTAAAATTATAGTTTTGTCTTCATATCGTGGTCTTGTGTTTTATGTAACAGACGCTATGGGCAGAAAATGGCGGTAGTGCTTGTAAATATAAGTTTAATTTATTTTTCACTTTATACATCATTCTGACATCTCTCACTTCACATTGTTTAACCTATGCAGAGGGTACAGCATTATTATTCTAACTGTACTAACTAACAGCTCTTGTGATAATCTGACCTGTTGGGTTGGAATGAAATTCTGTCATAACCGGTGATGGCACATAAGTCTTGTTGTAGCTCTTCAAAAAGTTGCTGGTAGCCAAGTGACTGGTCGAGTGGTGCAAATGGATGTATGTCGGTAAAATGCTGGAAGCTGCATGGCATCATCTCTGTGGTACTGTTAAGTTTCATAGTACAAGATCCCTGTAAGCAATGCCGTAATTTGAGTGAGTCTTATCTGCTTTACTGGGATACTGGGAACGACCCATTCTTCAAGTGCCTGAGCACTGCGGGTCCCCAACTTTTCGTTGGCTTGATCTATAGACATTTGGTAGGACTCCTTGGACGAGGATCGGCCCGTCGCGAGGCCTCTACCTGTACGCAGGACAGCACAACACAGAAAAATGCTGACAGACATCCATGGCTTGAGTGGGATTCGAACCCGCGGTCGCAGTGACCAAGAGGCACAACGCCCACGTGTCAGACCGCAAAATTTCTGTAACATGTTCAGTACTGATCTACCGATCAAATTGGTAGTTGGTAGTAATTGGTTGATATTACCGTACCAGTAATCCGCTGAAAATGATTTGTTCTTTGGCTGTTGTATATGTTACTTCTGTCGAGTTTACTGTTAAAGTAAACACGGTGGTTTATCTCAGTGCTGTTGATAACTGCTGTTATGTTATTACAAAAATATTAGTATTTTATTTTTGTTCTGTCATTGAAATTTTTAATTTTTATAGAAACCAATTTGGAGGAAATTCAGAGTTACATAAAATGAGGAAATAATTAATACTGCATAGCCAGAGCATGAGGTGAATTTATATTATGAATTTTATGTATTTTAGACTCGTATAAGTAATGGAGAGTAGTAACCGTTCCCTTACGCCCTCATTTATTTGCCTTTTAACCTTGCTACCTGCATAACATAAGTTCAAGCTTCTAGCTGTAACAGGCGAGCAGTACGCCGTACATTCTTCTGATAAAATAAATTAACAAATTCCCTTTTTCTTTTGCAACTGAAGATATGTCTTTCTTTAATTCTGAATAGTGTACAGAAATGTGAGAGTTTCGGAAATAAACCTGTACTTACTAGAGGTATCATTGAGTGCACTAAAGAGACATCTTTATTCTCCAAAGTTTTCATGTATCGCACAATACGGGTCTCTGAATGGTATGAGTTAAACACTGGGTGAGTGAGGTATGGAGACGTGCGGCGAAAACTTGACTGAAATATGCTGCCTTCGTTCATGTCGCAACTACCAGCCACCTGCAGTAAGAATTTCTTCATTAAATTTCAATAGAATTTAAGTTCTTATGAAGACGGTTGTCATCTTGGTTGTTGTGCCATGTACTCTGGTAGTTTACTGATATTTGAGATCTACCTAGTGATGTCAGCAGCAAGTACCTCTGAAACATCATAAACTTCTACCAGGTCAGACAGATTATTAGAAAACGTGCACCAAAACCGTGCAGACGAAATTATCTGCGTACAGATAACTAGGAGTATGATGTGTTTATCTCTACAGTTTTTTATATATTTTTTTTCTTCAGATTTCATTAAATGTCATCGGCAAGCAATTTATTTTGGTGCTGACATCTGTAGCAGACTTTTAATTTGCAAACGTACCTCTTCAGCTGATAACCTTGAACCAAAAACCCAGAGCAGGTCCTCAATATCTTGAATGGTAACTGTTTCATCAAGAGAGACACCTACCTGTAAGAAAAGATAGTATAAATATTTTTGTATTGTCAGTTTAAAACAAACTGCCCTCTCAATATCAAGGCTAGACGAAATTTTATTCACATTTCCACTTTCTGTTAATGTTAGTTAGTATTCTTTATGCTCGATTCAAATTTTAATAAATTTCTCAGACAAAAATTTTCTTATTAATGTGGTTTATTAAGATGGCTGTCTTCTGGGTTGTTGCACCATGTAAATGCAAAAACAGTAAAAAATATGTTAATGCAATATTTGTTAGAGTAACGATGCAGATATTGTAAACACTACATAAATTCTGTGCAGTTACCATCAGATTTTAAAGAGTCAAGAAGCTGAAGTGTATTACCGTTTCATCAGGATAAAATCTTAGATTGATTTGCTTCTGGCGTGCTCTGTGCTGAATCTCGCCCTGATCCATCGCTGGATTAATTCGTATTGTATCGAAGAATATGTGGTTGGTAACAGTGTTTCCACCTTCCTTAACACCTGAAATAGATGCAAGACTTATTATTGAGCAAGCGTGCACAGCGAAAAAAACATCTGACTTGTGTTTGAAGAGGCACTTAATCTAGGACTGCCATACTGATTTAGTTTTATCATGGGTTTCCTCAGTCTGTAAAGCAAACTTTAAAGTAGGCTGACTGCATTGCATTAAATCTTGCTCAAACAGTTATTTATTCACTTGATCAAGGAATTATATATTTTTAATAAACCTGAAGATTATCGTAATGTTAAATTTGATGTGATTAAAGGTTATACAAAATATGTACAAAAGATATTTTGTGGAATGTGTTTTCTGCATGTTGGTAAAATACCAACTTGATGACTTTATGGTCTTGTAAACAACCCGGTCAGAATTTGAATTTTATGTAGAGACAAGTATGCAGATGGCCATCTTCTGGTGTGTTACACCATGCAGTCTAGTAGATATTGACCAGTGTTTCAGAAGAGCTTACATTCTCCATAGTCAGTCACCCTACTGTTAGTCATTTGCATAAGATGATGAATTTTTATACCTTCGCTCAAGAGCAGCGCGGATTTGTGGATCCTGGTTGCGATCTCCCTCAGTCCGTGCGGTCCGTGGTATACGGCGTACATGGCCGACATGTTGGCCAGCAATGCTTGGGCTGTGCATATGTTGCTGGTGGCCTTATCTCGCCTGATGTGCTGTTCTCTGGTTTGCAAGGCCAGGCGATACGCATCGCGCCCACTTGCGTCCCTGTTTATAAATTACATTTAAATTGATTATGCAAAACTGAGAAAATGACAAATGCTTGTAACATCAAATGAAAGAGAAACTGTGAAGTATAAAGCGAAGATTTTGTGGGGACTGAAGTTTTAACATTTTACACGGCTTATTACCAAAAGTGTACCTTGTGTATTAAAACTCCCAAGTGCAAGAACTTAAGGATGAGCATTATATTGTATTAAATTTGATCTTTGAATACGTACCGGGTGACTCCGATCATACGGCCTGGCATTAGTCTGACCAGTGATTGTCTGCAAGCAAAGAAACCAGCATGTGGACCGCCGTAGCCAAGAGGCACTCCAAACCGCTGGCTGGTTCCAAGAGAAATGTCCACATCAAACTCACTTGGAGGGCGGAGCAGTGTTAATGCCAGCAGGTCTGTAGCACAGCAGACCAGAGTCTACCAACATACGGGTTACATTGGACCTTAAGAAATGCTGTAAATCCCCATAGAATGATGTTTTAATTTTTTTGTTTACTTCTACATCATCCTCAGGCACTGTTTTATCAATTTTAATGTTGTAATCTGGCAGAAGTATCCTTCATTGTGTGTCAGAATAAGTTCAACATTCTTTTCTTCACAGTGGCAACGTGCAAAGATGCAGAGAAGACAAGGATCATTGCGCTGACTTGCTTAATGTTATCGTATTATCGAATAATGAGATGAATGTGAATGATTGGAATGGATGTGAAAGGAAGCCATCATGACTTACTTTCCCCAGGGGTTAATGAAAAACCATGAAAAAGTGTTCTGTGATAGCTGTCATCAGTGACCAACTCTGAATAGCAGAGGTATGTGGACCGTGCACTTCATGAAGGTGAATGATTACTTAGGTATACAGAAGCATCTTCCAGATGTGTAATTTAATGGAGAATGATTTGTATGTTAGTCATCATAATCAAATCCATGGAACTCAAATGTTCTGTGGTGAACAGTTTTGGAATCTGACTTCATCCGTTCACTAGTAACATTTTCAGCACAAGAAACTTTTACTAGGAATTCCAAATTTCAAGTCTTTTCACCATTTCTCATTAATGATGAAGATACAACATTCTGTAAGAATAAGAAACAGTCTGTGAAAATACGATGCTCTGTTATGTTTTTCTTTTAGCTTACGCCATTGGAATGAGCCCTCTGTACTACTTCTGAGTAGTCATGGACAGAACCCCCAGTATCTGGATACTGGAACAGCACACCAGCAATGTCTCGATTCGAAAAGTCTGCCGCAAACACATTTCCCAGCTCAACTGTAAGTCCCAGTGAGTCGGCTCTAGTCTGGACCACGGACACCGTCTGAGGGTGAAGCTGGTCAGAAAGAAACAGGCGCCGTCTCTTGGTATGTCTGTAGAAACAATATTAATTTTAACTTAATAATAAAATGTAATTTAGTTACTAATTATTATTAACCTTTAACGTCATATGGTAATGGGCAGAGGATTTTTCCTCTAGCCTCTGCGTCCGCACCGGCTCTAGGGCTTGCCCAGACTCCTATCTAATTGGTACCGGTGTCCTTTCCTGGGGGTAGAGCGTGGCCAGGGTGTGACGCTTACCCCTCACCCCTATCTAGTTCCATGTTCAAGAATGAGTAGGAGCTGTATTGCCTCTCGCCTAAGCGCCTGTGTGATGAAGTAAGAGATGTCACTGGGTAATTTTACCTGTGACAGAGGCTCATGGCTTCAGCTGCCGCAGTGCCTTCATCGAGCAAGGAAGCATTGGCCACTTCCATACCAGTGAGATCAGTGACCATTGTCTGATAGTTCAGGAGCCCTTCCAGGCGGCCTTGGGCAACCTCTGGTTGGTAAGGTGTATACTGAGTTGTCCTGGAAACCAATCACCAGTTGTATTTTCTCTGCTTATTAACGGTAGCTATCGGAACAGTGTCTCTTGTTAGTGTGTCGTGTGAAATAAAGTTAAGTGCGAAGGATATAAAACCAACAATAAAACAGCTCGCTAAGTCAAATGTGTATTTTATTCACACACACACACTAATTTTCTCCTAATCAGAATCTATGATAAAACCATGATAATATGTTGTAATAAATATTGTCTTTAGGTTTTTGCGGTCAGATTTTAATATATAAATTCTGCTTTTGGGACTAAGTCATTTTAAATGTTGATTTATACCCACCAGCCAGGATTTTCAAATATATTCCTCATGATGGTGTGTGGCACACAGCAGTTATTATAACCCATTCCGATGTAGCTTCTCCATATCTTGTTCTTCTCGGCTATCTCTCTGATACGTTTGATCAGTTCGTACTCTCCTGTATATCACGAAACAAATGTTCAGTGTTTGACACGTAAATCTGCCTCTATCAGGGTGAAGTTCCACAATTTATATAAAAACAAACATAAATGTAAATGTAACTTACCCACCGGTTCTTCAATTTCCAAATCTTTGTTAAGTCTAATTTTTGCGGGAACAGCCATGTCTGTCATTTCATCGAGAGTCTACAGATGAAACAAATGGAGTCACAGAATGGCCACATGTGTCATTATTGTTGTTAATAACTAATTACCAAGAGTAGATTCTTCATTGAGAAGCTTAGTCACTTCGCTAGTCAAGATATTATCCAACTTCTATGAACCTCAAATATTCATTATCAAGTTTGCAGGCATCCACAACTGGTCAGTATCTTGAGTCAGGTGATTCCATTTCCCTCCTCCCACCCAATTTTGCCTAAGATCCACTTTAATATCTTCCTCCCATCTATGCCTAGGTCTTCCAAGTGGTTTCTTCCTTTGAGACTTTCTAACCAAAATTTTTGAGAGCATATCTAATCTCCTGTGTTACATGCCCCACCCATTTATCATCGATTTGATCATTCAAACTACAATTGGTGATAAGTACAGTTTTTAAAGCTCCTCATTATGCAGTTTCTTGTCACTTCATCTCACGTAGGTTGAGATGTTCTCAAACACCCTCTATCTGCGTTCTTTGATTAATGTGTAAGACCAAGGTACGCACACGTATACAACAAAAGGCAAATTTACAGTTATTATTATTCTTCAATCTGGGATTTCACATAGCAGATTCTGAACTGTGTCGTAACAAGCATTTCCCAAATTTTAATCTGCTCTTAATTTCTTCATTAATGTAATTTGGAAAATTGTTTTCCTTAACTTACTCTAAATCCAAGCAGTTCCAACATCTGTGTCTGTTCATGATCTCTGGGTCCAATGTGGCGAGCTGGAAATTCTTCACGTTTCGGAAACAACTTGGCCAAACGTTGAAGTCCGTCATTATCAAGCTTATTAACCGTAATATTTGATACGTCATTTGGCAGTGGGTTCGGATTTGTTGTAAACACACAGTACACGGTAGGTTCAACCAGCCTTTTTTTAAACAATTCTCTCAACTTCTTGTTCCTGAGGGTTGTAGCAGCTGTAATTCTGTACATTGTAGTTAACTACAAACTTAAAAGTCACAAGTAGCATATAATACTGCTGTATTTCTCATTCATTGCCAAGCTTCTTACGTATGTTTATGCCCTGTGTATAAAATTGAAGTTAATTCTAGTGTTGAGCACAAGAATGGTATACAGTATATTCATCTTTATGATTTCCCAACTAAACATAACCTATAATACTATGTACATAATATTATAGGTTAGTGAATATGTTAATATTAACTATGATAGAGATAATAGATATTGTAAAATAATAAGAAATGGCTGACCATATTCTTGAGTGTGATTGGACATTTTAAGATTACAATTATTCCAAACAAATTTGTTTATGAGAATAGTTTCTAATGCTGATCCAAACACGATTATAACCTATAAAACTGCATGACTTCATAAGCCAGAAGACCATAATCAATATTTTCATCGCTGTGAGAACATTGCAACTCAGATAATATTAATAATTTGTTTAATATTTTAGGAAAAGTCTAGAAAAATATCATAGTATCTGGTCATGAAATTAGGTTAGGTGAAAGAAATAATATCAAATGTACCATCGAAATTGTGGACTGAGAAAGATTGTCTTATATTTGGTTCAAAGTAAATAATACTTTTATGTGATCCCTAGGTAGTTGTTAGCATAATTGTGAAAGAATTATGATGCGACCGTAACTTATAAATGGTTTATATCTCATCTAAAGTATGGATTTTTTTAATTAACATCATCATCATCACTCTGTCATTTTTGTCATGCTTATATAACTTAGGGTTCCTACAGTGAAGATTTCTCAGGTTATGTATCAGGCATTTATGTGTGCATTGTGAGAGTTTCATACGTATTTTTACGTTGCTAATTAATTACTCAGTTGTCATAAACTAAAAATAGAAAGACCTTGGAGTTTCCCGTTATCGTACATTATGTGTTGCCGTGTACAAATTGATCCATATTCCATTCATACTCTCAACGGTCCTGTGACACGCACAGAATGTTGGTTCAGAGTTTATCTTGTTTTGAGGGTCAGCAAGATTTGTAAGTACCACGCAGAACAAGTAGCTGTAGAACTTTACTTATCGTCACGCATCCTTTTATGGTTACTGATAAATCTCTGACTTTGATCCGTCATATTCATGCATGTATTATTAACATTAGTGAATAATTGATGTTAAGAAAGGTATGAAGTGTGTCAATTATTGAATGTTGATGGATCGAAGAAAATTACGTATATAGACCATCTGTTTATATGTTTTATTAAAATCTTTAAGTCTGAATGGAGGAATGATTCATATTCAAGAGATCCTAGGTTTTAATCTCGTTACAGTGCAAATGCTGGAATACAGTCTTAAAATAGGCTACGATATATTTAAGTCGTTTATTTAACAATGCTGACGGTAGATCAGACTATGTAGCATTGAATGATGGAGTAATTAGTGAATAATGAATTGGAAATGATGTGGAAGGAGAATGTGAATTAATTTAAGGTATTATTTCATCATTTGCGTGGCCGAACTGAGGCCTCAAATAATCTGACTTTGGTCAGTTGATTTCTTGGTTAGGATTTGAACTAGGGACCTCGCAGATACAAAGTAGAAGTGCAATTTCAAATTGCCATTAGGAACACGAACCTTCTGGGCTTGGTTAAATATTGTTTTTATGAAGTAAAATAAAATTGATTATTCGTTTATAGTATTTATGTGACGTGTGAAACTCATGACGTATGTTATTCCCCCCCGTAACCATCATTATTACTAAATAATATTTTTTTTTACGTATTGACGAATTTTATTTCACTGATAACAGCAAGAAGTTTTGAAATAGATTTTAGTAAATCGAGATAATATAACAGAAAAATATGTGATCACGTAATTAATGTTGTTTATTGCTACAGATAAATCATATAGTTTCTCGATCTGTGATCAACAGATCACTGTCAGAACTTAATTTAATTTGTGCCAGTCTGTAAATTCAAATAATTCCAACGTAACGTCAGTAATCTGCTAATTTTAGTTGGCGTTGTGTGAATGTGTGGGCAGATATTTTCTTTGCACTTTAATGCTATTTATAATAATGTAAGTGCTTCAACAATTAGTTGTTGTTTCTCTAAATGCTTGTCTTAGAGTTTGGCGTCACTTTTAAATCGTGCATATTGCAGGGGTATCATTTAAATTTAGGTCTGTCCCTGAATTTCTGCAATAAGTTTTGTTAAATGTTTCTTTCCATGGACATTATAGAACTGAAGGACCCTGCCTCATGAAGTAGAAACTTTTCTTCTCTGTGTTACATTTTTTATTAATTACTTTCTCTGTAAGAGAACTGCAAATTTAGGAAAAATGTAACTCGACTTATGGAATCTGACGTCACATCCGTGACACGTTCCATTGTTAGGAAAATGCACGAATAAGAAGTGCCTTAAAATTACGACAGATGTCATGGACAACAGTCATTAGAATCCTCGGAGTATATAGTTGGAAGAAAATATAACTCGACTTATGGACTGTGACGTCACATGCGTGACACGTTCCATTGTTAGGAAAATGTACGAATAAGAAGTGCCTTAAACTTACGACAGATGTCATGGACAACAGTCATTAGAATCCTCGGAGTATATAGTTGGAAGAAAGTGAAAGCGGCCTAGCGTGTAGAAAAAAAAAATCTATGGCGCATTGTGCGTACACAACGTGAACCGTACAGTATTTATTTTACAGTCCCGAGTTATGGCAGATTTAATAAGTAGCGGGGTTTCATGGTTCATTATAATTCTTACTTTGACCGCATTAAAGTCTTTCAAAACTGAGGACGACTCTGTGCTTGCAGACCCAGGAGGTGATGCATTTATTTTATTGTTCGCACGAAACGCGAGTGAAAGTGATGACAAACTTATTCTTCTGTTGTTATGACATCTTCAGATGGAGCCCTTTTGACGCCTTCGAGTGGAAGAGGAGGCGGGATTCGAGGAAGGGTTGAAAGATACAATGCTAGAAGACACGAGAGGGAACAAGCCCGTCAGGCAAGAAAAGAAGTTTGCTATGGTTCGTAATCAACAATTAATTTCTAATACCGACGGCCTTGTTACGTCTTAAAGTATGTTTTGAACAGTTCTCACATCCACAATGAGTATGGATTCCCCCCCCCCCCCCCCGTGTAGTCTGGTTTCCCGACGTTTCATAGGTGCTTACTGATTTACTCAGTGAGAACCTCTGAAACGTCGGTCAGTTTTTACCAGACTACACAGCGCAACATTCCATAAGTTCAAGTATTTGTACCTTTTAATATTTTTTTTTCATTACGCAGGATAGCGAGTTTTCGTTATCTTTAAAACACTTTTTCAGAAATGACAAATTACCATAGTACACGCTTATATAAACATTGAAATATGCACAAACTATTGTTGGATTACATATTATTTAAAATTTGCTTCTGTAACAGCTCGTAGCTCGTTACTACGCTGATCTTGTACCAATCGACCATCGGGACCGTGAGTTCGAGTCCCATTTGAGGCATGGGTGTTTTGATGTCGTCGTCGTCGTTGTCGTCTCTCTCTCTCTCTCTCTCTTTTTTTTAGTGTGGTGATTGGCGTCCATTTTCCCAGTTTTCTCTTGATTGCTGTATTGCATCCTGTTTGTTATGTCAGGAGAAGTGAAAGCTATTTAAAACACAACATTTTGGTTTCCTGTAGAAAGTGAAAGGAAAGTTTAACGTTCACCTTCGTGTTTAACTGTTATTAACGCAAATATCCCATTAAGCCTCTTTCGTAATATCTTGAACAGTTTGCATGCCGGGAGTTTACTAGACGACGCATGCGTCAAGCGAGTCGAAGTGTTACGGGTTGTCCCGACTAGATGGCAGTAGCGACCGACTTGGACCTGAGTGCGCGCTTAAAAAAATAAGACTGTCTTAGAAGGGTGAATCGAACGAGAGAGTATAATAAACCTAATTTAGATATTGTGGTGGATTATGTCGATTTTGGTCTTATGGGTTGTAACGTCGTGTGTACTTCTTGGTAGATATCAACGTTTCGGAGGAACGTACTGCCTTCATCTTCAGGGCGGAATCTAGAAACCCATATCGACATATTCGCCGTGAGCGCCTCATATATCATATAGTTGAAAAGTATTTTACAGATGGCATAAGTTTAAATTCAGGATTTGCAAAAATTAATTAATTTTTTACAAAGAAAAAAATCGTTTTAGAGTCAACAACTTTGAGTGTGTTGAATTTTTTCGATGTGTTTTATACAGATTAAAAGATATTACGTAGTGGACTGCTGTATTTATTTTATACTCAAATTATTCTCTTTTCTCAGATGACGTTGGTTGTTTCACCGTGTCAAGGAAGATTTCGCCTCTTAAGAAGTTCCCCGAGACTCCCGAGAGCGTGGGCACGACGTTTCTGCTTTTTACTCGCAGAAATGGCACCATCATAAACCATTCAGCAACATTAAACATCGATGACGCTGAGATTATTTTCAGTGGTGAAGGACAACAGACCATATCAGACTCAAATTTTGACCGTCGACATCCCGTCAAAATAATCATTCATGGATATAAAGGCAGTGGTAAAGACAGGGGGGCCCTTTTTGGTGTGGATTCATTCTTAAAACTGGTAATTAACATCATTCGTAGCATAAAAACTACGTCAATTATCTCAAAAAGAGTTAAAACATACACATTTTTATATTATATATATATATATATTAAATTATTTAACGGAATACAAGGAGAAATCACGTTCGGCTCTGTGCCATCTGATTAGCTTCCGAACAACAGATTTATATTTGTAATAAGAGGACATAATGGCTAATGAGGTTTGAAAATTAATGATTTTTCATCAGAGAGACGTAATCCCTTATGCCTGTCAGTTTAATGAAAATCGCAAGTGAGTCGGATTGACGCCGCCAAATAAAGCTTTAGTCGACAGACTTTATTTGTTCCCAGGGCGACGTAAATGTAATAACAGTGGACTGGGAAGGAGGTGCTTCGGGGCCCTCGTACTCCCAGGCTGTAGCAAACACGGAGCTCGTGGGAAGGCAGACGGGCCTGCTTCTTATTGACATGTTGGCCTTAGGGGTGAGACCCTCAGATGTCCATATGGTTGGCTTCAGCCTCGGAGCTCACGTAGCAGCTTGCGCGTCGCACGTCGTACAGACCCGCTTGTCTGTGAAGGTGGGCAGGATAACTGGTGAGTTAAAAATGTTAAATTTATAATAATTTCTATAATTTGATATCTCCTTGTCAGTGACTGTGTTGTTTGAAACCCATTCTGAGTTTCAGAAGTTAAAATTTGTATTTATTCATGTCTCATTTTTCTCTCTGAATAAAAGTATTTATTCTTTACTTCAAGATTTATTTCTTCTTGAACTGTGGACAATGTTATAAATTTAATTAATGATTGTAGTTAATAATCTGCTTGCTAATGTTAAATTCGATCATCCTGTTTGTGGTAGTTTTTAATAGAAGTGTATACAATATTAGTTGTTTTCTTCTGTCACACTTAATATTATTCATTTAATAACATAACGTAATGTTTTTCATGTTCCCTTGTACACGTGTCACACCTCTAAAGTTTAGAATTTTTAAAATGGGTTCACAGACAATTAAAAAATCAAGAAACAGTAGAATTGTCCAGGTCAAATTAGAACCACCGTCATATATGCGAAGTCGAGCGGTAATAAAGTGTTTACATAAATTTAAATAATTTTACTTTTCATTTGACCCTAAAGCAGGGTTCCCCCCCTCCCCATCTTTATCCTAATTAGTGTCTTTCTTTTCGAAGGTTTGGACCCAGCATCACCTATCTTCAGATCCAATTTATTTGTAGAATCTGAGCGCAAACTTGACAAAAACGATGCAGAGTTTGTTGACATAATTCATACTGATGGAAGCCCAGTCTGGACGGACGGATTTGGGCTGCTTCAACCGCTTGGTCATGTTGATTTCTTTCCGAACGGTGGCCGAGAACAGCCGGGATGCAGTGACGGAAGAGCATCTGTTGTGGTCAGCCATTTTGGTGAGATAGCGCAGAATCAAAAGATTTAATTACAACAAAGACAAGGCAGATTAAACTTTTAATAGTTAAAACAAAGTACCAAGATGCATTGTGTGGTCTGATACAATTTTAACGACATAACAGAGGCCAGCATCGGGGCTGTCGAGGCAGTAAGCACCTCTGAAATGTCTGTCAGTTTCGGTAGGACTACGTGACACATCCCGGAATTCATCTTAATGCTTTCCACCATGAAATCTTACTCCTGTCAGAGAATTAGTTTATTAGATAGGTGATACCAGGTCTGTATCATTTATTACTTTTTAAAATAATGTACCACTTTTTTTAATGGCAACATCAGGCTTCTTTTATTTTGATTTTTACAGATGGATCTCTTGACATTGACGTAGCTTGCAGTCATGTACGAGCTTGGCGTCTGTTTGTGGAGAGCCTCAATCAGCATCCTGGCGGCTGTCAGTTTATGGCGTATCCGTGTCGTGCCGGGCTACCGAGCTTTCAGCACGGGAATTGCTATCCTTCGTTGCAGAAATGCGCAGGCGAAATCTTCCCTTTTGCGCGGTCTTGCGGAATGATGGGTATAAATGCGGAGCAAGCAAGAGGGAGAGGGACTTTGTACTTGGTCACGAGAGACTCCAGCCCTTTTTGTGGTAAGATCATCTGGAACTATTCAAACCAAATTATAATACCATGCTCTGACTAAGAAACGTAACCAGATTGACTGATGGTTTGCAAATGGAGGTCTGAGTAAAGGAATGAGGTATCAATGTTGATTTTCTTGTGGGTTTTGACACCATGTAGACCTGTACGTACATACCAACATTTTGGACGAAAGCATACTGTCACTTTATTTGGGGTTGAAGATGGACGTTACAGTTCACGAAACACTGCTCTAAGGTACAAATCATGTACTGGTATTTCATCGAGTGAAAGAGATTACTTGTGTTTGGATAAATGCAGTAATTAGATAAATAAATATACACAGATCCTTTCTATTGGGTTTTTTGCTGGAACCAATTAGATGTTTTATGGATGAAGGTACTTCTGATATCAGAATTATTTGTACCTGTTTGTACATAAGAGAACGACACTGTAGATGAACGATAAACATTTAACTTCTTCATCTTCTCTATGTTATTTCCACGCTTGCGTGTCGACATTTACGAATGAGTCTCCAACTGCCTCCATCTGTCTTCCAGTCTCATTCTATCCTCTCACATCTCTTAACTTGGTCCATTCGTCATGTACGTGGTCTAACCCAGGGTCTTCTAACACTCGTCTTTATTTCCATTAATATATTTTGTATTCTATGCATATCCATTCATTTCATTCTACTAAATAAATATAGTAATGTGCTTTTTTTTGCCAGATGTAATAATTATACAGTCGTGACTAATTTGTCAGAATCCTGTTTATAAAACGATGTGCGTGCCATCATGACGTAAGTTGGTGATCTTGTAGTAGGAGCGGTTGCTGTCAAAGATACTTTACGTTACAGAGATGTAAAGTATCTTCTGATATAGGTAGGAAATTTTAATTAAATTTAATAAAATAATTCTTTCTTAAAATATACTAACCAAATTAAATTGGTTTCTGTACTAGAGAAATTAAGGAATTTATGCGAAAGCCGAATTAAATATTTTATATTATGCACATTTTGTAAGTCGTTTCTGAGAAAAAAACTAGAACCAGTGTTGGTGGAATCACAGACGTTGTGCAGCCATTATAAATATCGCCAACTTTTCATTTTGTTCCTTAGGCGAGCAACTTCGTGCGTCCGTGATGGTATCAGAGAAGACCCACAACACTCGAGGGATTCTTCACATGGTGCTGACTCATGGAAACAGTTCTACCAACTTCAGAATACACTGCGAGTACAGACATTTATTCATTAAATACTGTCAATTTAGTGTAGTTAATCAAAAAAGTCCTTATTAATTTATTTTCTTGTATTGTATTATTTTTAATGTCATAAAGACAGGATAATGGATCCCATAACAGAGGATAATTGGAAGATGTGCAAAAAACTCCATCAGTGATAATGATCAAGTTTTAGAATTAATTGTAGTAGTGGTAGTACATTACATTACCTTCTTCTTATACTGTCTTATTCTTTATCACCAGTATTTCCAGACAGGATAAAAATCAGCGATTTCCGAACTTATCGCGAAGCAGACTTCTACCTCCAGAAACGGAATACACGAATTTGCATATAAAATTTGTCTTTTCTGCTTTGCGTCTTCTTCTTCTTCCATACAATCAGTTGACGTGGCCAGTCTTCTTTCCTCCTTCTAATGACCAATTAGGTAACAGAAATTCGAAGTTAACTCAAATGCATTAGTCGTTCGTGATAGTCAACGCATTAAACAAATCAAAACAAATTTTAGAAACTAAACATTAACTTTACTTAAAATTTTAGTACTGGCATTTCTTTGACACCAAATATAATTGGTATGCCTCAGTTACATTTTTTCTTGTCAAAACTGGATTAATTGTGCGGAAGTTGGCATTAAGGTAGGAGAGGCATTACATTGTAAATCATGTCCCTTTTCCTATGCTAATGAATTAGATCCTTGTCATTGAATTTTATTGTTACTGATGATTGTCTTTCTTGATTCTGCATATAAGAATTAATTTGAGAGCCTCTTAGTTTGAATAAATTCTGATTGGAAGTATAAAACCAGAAATGTTGTCAGATTCTTGGACGTTGTACAAGGAGGCCGCAGGATGTGGGGCTTGGCAGCCGCAGAGTATGGGACACTTGGACCTCGCATCACTCCCACTCTTCAGGTTACGCTCGGTTACCAGTCTCTTAGTTTCCAGGCTGTAACGACGATAGCACCGGATACAGAGGAAGATAATGAAACTCCCGTCTCTCCAAAAATATTTCTGGACAAAGTATCGATTGAAGATGCTTACGGAAACAGGTATAAACGCTTTCTTCAGAATTGTTTTCTGCACCACGTGTTGAAGTTGTATTGAAGTTGAAACAATTAAGATGGTTATATGTTGATCATGGTATTCTGGAATGCCATATGATCATGTACATGGTTACCAATGTTTCAGAGGAATTATCAGTTCCAAGGTCATTTGACCCTGAAGATTGGAGTGATACATTCTTGTGAAACTATGTATAACACCACATGGCGTCAAAGGCCTCTATACAGCTTTATCTGCAGTTCTCCTTAGAAGCGTTTTAATTTTTAAGTCACTTGTTTTTAGATATATTTATACTGCCGGGCCTTTCTGGGGCCAGGTAATTTTAAGTTTAATCGAACACGGCTAAGTTTTGGTAATAAGGCCATTTTGTTTTGAAGCCTACTGTCAAGGCCTTTATACAGCCTTCTGTATGGTTATTCTTGCTGTTGTTTCCTGATGGTTAATTACCATTAATCGTAGTTAATGCCCTACTTTGTGCTTATATGCACGCAAGTTCAAGTTTCTGTGATTTCATCGATGCTTGTCCGCCTTCAAATATGTATGGGCACAAATAGCCATAAAAGCTGACGCTCCTCTAAATCCACACACACTACATAGTGTCACAACCCAAAACGCCATGATTCATATGTTTTACCACCATGAGATCCTCCATATTTAATAGAAAATGTTCAATACGTCTGTGGATTTATTATTTATTTGTTGTTTATTTAATGATTCTGTCAGTTTCATAGTTTGTCTTCATTCAGGATAGTCAGTCTTCAGGCCAAGATTTGAACCCAAGACCTGCTAATCACTCAGCCAGTATGTTTGTTACATACTTTGGGTAATGACTGAGACATTCTCAAATTTTTAGGCTATTGTTATAAGAAAAGTGGAAAATTATACATAATATTCAACTTTGGAAGTTATTTTATCAATTTATAATTTTCATGAAAATTTGTGTGTTCCTGTCTCTGATCATATAAAAAATTATTTACTAAATTGATATGTTATTAAAATGTGTCATTCCTGTAATAAAATTGGTTGTCAACTATATATTTTGTAGTCAAATTCTACAAACATAGATCATACTGGATCAGATCATTTGCTGGTGTTTTATTTTCAGCTGGAATTACTGTGGTAAGGACACACTTCTTGAGGACAAGAACCTTACGTTTATTGATGAGGTCACCATCACCTTAACAATGGCTTCGTGTTCTCCATAATGCTGTTGTTTTTATTAGATATGTTCTTAAAATTGCATTATGCTATGTTTTCTGCTTGGAACAAAACTTTATTGAACATTATTTTTGTGACATGTCTTGTGAATAAATTGGTGCTGTAAATGGATCATAGAATGTAAACATGACACTTGTAACTAACACTAGTGTAATTATCTGCACAATAAATGTTTAATAGAATGAACATAAACATGTTTAATTTTAACAGTTTCTGAATGAAAAATTAATATTGTAATTAATTACAATCCCAAAGTTTCTCATGCATGCAGACAGATTCTGTATTCAGCACTGGCATTTTCCCAGGCCATCAACGTAAGTACTTTTGATGTTTGGGAATGTCCATAAGTGTGGTTATGTTTAGAGGAACATTCATCTTGTTGACTGAAGGTAAGTGATTAATTGGCAGACCTTGAAATTATTTGAAATGATTTCAGTTGTATCAAAAATACATGTAGTTTCACAGACACATAGAATCATACCAGCCCTGAAGAAGGAGCTAGCATGATTCTACAAGACTTTCGTAGAAAAGAAAGCAGCTTCATAGCAGAAAGCTATACTAAATGAAGACTAGTAAAAATTAGTGGTGAGTTCTTACTTCTGATATAGCAGATACTTGAAACTGTATGTTATTTAATGTATTCAGCCCCGTCGTAAGGAACAGTCCATTGAAGTTCCCGAATTTGTAACTTGTAATTACATATTTTGTTTCGTTTAATGCTATCATAAACAGACATTTTACTTCAATATTGTTCCGTTCCCAATGCTATCTGGATGTTAGCATTATTTATTTAACCTAATGTGAATTTATATTTAATAATGCTTTATTAAATTTAAGAGAGAAATATTTCCTGTTAACATGTAATTTGTACAATATTTTTGTATATTTTGAATAATTAAAATAATTTCCTTCGAGTTCCGATTTTCGTTTGTTTAGTAGGGATTTTATTTCATAATTTATACGAGAATTGTATTGGCAGCCCTGGTAGGTAACACGATTCCGCCAAAAATGAAACAAGGTGGGAAGAAGAAGCCGGTACAAACGACGAAGATTGAGGAAAATGGTGATAAATTATTATCGGTTGAATGGTTAGTGTTATTAATTGTTAAGCGAAAGCAATATACTTTATAAGGAGTTCATATATATTTAATTTTATAGCTATAATGATGAAAAGAACCATGTGCTGGTCAAGCTTTAGCCATGTCGAGTTTACAGATGTAAAGTTTTGCAACGTGTCGAAAATAATTTATTTTAATATACTTTAATGAGTACTATAGCTTAAATTAATATTACAGTTTAACGCCATAAGCACTATTTACGTTACTTTGCTTTTTATTTAGCAAGCCTTGCCTCAAACGTAGGAAAATATCAGACAGCGATGAAAAGGATGAAAAGTTAAATGAATCTTTGACTAACGGCAGTAATAAACGCTGGTCTGTTGTTGAAACGGACGTCGAACCTGAAATTTTGGAAGATATGGGTGTTAGCATGCTTGAAGATGAAGGAGCTTGTGATGGTCAGAAAGTATTGAAGAATTCAGTGGAACAGGTTAGTATTTTGATAGTCGTGTAAGGAGTATTATTTGCAGATACTTTTGTATGATAATGTGTTTGAAAACGGAAACGTAATGATCCGAAATTTTACTTTCAAATTCATTATCATCAAAGATTATATCTACAATATCAAAGTAGAACTATAATAATGTATGCAGTGATAACTTTGATTTTGTGCATGTGTAAATAAAACTCCAAATTTACGTTCTGTATTATATGTAAATAAAACATTGTTGAATTCCAGTACCTTCAGTCAATTCCCCTATACTGCTTCAGATGTTGTGGCATTTTTTGTGTTTGTTTTAGGAACAGACACACACATTTCCAATTCAATAATTTGAATTCTTACGAAAACTGAAAGTATACCAATTGTATGATATTTTTAAAGAGAACGTTCTTCATTCTAGCATCAAATTGTTTGCCAGTTTCTTTCTTTATAGTAAATCATAAAAGGAAATTAAAACATTGGACTTATCTGCTTCCTGTGGAACACTGCTATTAAGTGTCCTAAATTCATCACAATAAAGGTACTTATAGAAGTGTATGAGCAAAGACGGTGCAATTTATAATTTAACTATCGAGTCTTTTTTATAATGGCATGGAAACATTTTATGAATTTAAAATACTGTTTACATGAAGTGCATAAAATTAACAGATAATGGGAAGTTTCAGGTCATTCCATCCATGTTTAATTTCCAAAATAATTAATGAATTTCAGTTTGAGATTTCAATTTCTCACACTGACGAGTATGAAGATGGCTGTCTTAGGGTTGTTGTGCCCTGTAATGTGGTAAAAATTAACAGAACTTTTAGAGGCAGTAATCTCTGAAACACGAGTCAGATTGTGCCAGACTGCATGGTTCAACATCCCAGAAGACAGCCATCTTTATGTATTTCAATGTTTTTTTGGATGGAGATATTTTTAGGTGATGAACAGACGAGAAATTTAACATTTGCTAAGTGGCAGGGAATTTTATCAATACTGACCTTTGTCTTGGTTTGAGCCACATATATAACTCCATTCTTCTGACTGCATTGTAATGTTTGGGAACAGAGGAGAAAGGTCATTTAGATAAAATGAGTTTGTTCACCCCAAATGATAATGTTATATGTTTTGTTACGTACCATTGTGTACAGAGGTTGTTCATCCCTGGATATTTGTATTATCCCTTTGCCTGAATGTCTTGCAGTATGAATATTATTGTAAGAGTTCCTTTAGAAACGCAACAGATGGCAATTAGAATTAATGGAACTAATGCTTTAATATGAATATGTTCATGGAAGTCCTGTGAAGCCATTTTAATGTGTCTGGAGATCATCATTTTGTTGCCTGTAGCAGGTTGATATAATTTTCAGTTTTTGCTTTTACTCCTAAAATATTTATACTACTGTATTAGAGCAGATTATAAAGGAATTCTGGGCTCTTGAAAAACTGGAGGTTCATATAAAATTTTATTCATTTTTGTAATAATTTTTATTGTTTATGTATTTTAGCTAGTTCAGCTAATTTTTCATATGTGTACCATGAAACTTGTTTTTCTTCAGTCTGTTCATTTTTTGTTAATTATTTTTACCCCTAAACCTGACTAAATTATTGTAGGTTCTGATGTCATATTCTGTTTGTTTATATCGTGATCGCTCTTCAGTGGGGCAAGGAATAATACAATTTTTTATAATGTTATAAATATTTGCTCTCAGAAATTTGATCTCAGTTTATTATATGATATCCTATGTTGCTTAGTTCATACTTTATAGGTTCAGAGATTTTGCTGTGCACTTTATTGTTAAATACCTACAACTGACATTCTTCTGTCATAGTTACAATTCACTCACACCTAAATCAAGTGGCAAAGTTACTCGTTTGTATGTGCTGATCTTTGGTGTTTTGCGTGTTAGATGGGATAATGACAGTTTTCTGTTTGGATAACAATTTCTATTCCCGATATAATTTAAATCTTATTTTTACACAGGAGTCTGAAACGTCATCTCCAATTTGTGAATCTGTAATGGTATCAAATGACAATGAATCAAGTCCTCAACCTGTTCAACAAGACAAGTCAGTAGACCACAGAAAGAGCAATGAACTTTCTGAAGATTTTTTTCTTTATCGACGTAAGCAACCGGTGCTACCCAAAGGAGAAGGTAACGCACATGACTCTTTGGTAATGTGATGTATTTAATGTATCGTTTTGAACCAACTGAGAGGACATCGTGTAAGCTTGAAGATTTGTCTGTAATAGTGATTACTTCTGGAGAAGATTAGATTAGTTTATAATTTAATCATACCCGGTTATGTCTTCTGTTGTTTTAGATGTATTTTTAAAACTGTCGGATGAGATGGTACTTATGATATTTCGATGGTTACCAAAGAATATGCTGGTAAGATGTTCCCTAGTCTGCAAACGCTGGCAGAGAATTGCCTATGATGAAGTGCTATGGACTAGGATGGACCTAGGATCTAGGACTCTTAATTCTGGAAGTCTTGGCCATGTGTTGACAAGAGGAACCACTATCCTTCGACTGGCTCAGGCTGAAGTAAGATGTTTTCCTTAAGAACTGTGTTATTTGAAGTGTGAAACGGTAACTCTGGGGCGGTAGAATCTGAAGATTTAACACCACTGATACTAAAGCTCATCCTTGCATATGATGTAATAGCCAATGCCCATGAAGCTTGATTGCAAGTTCATTTGACGCAGAAAAAATTTAAATTAAATTCTGATGGTGGTGACTCTGGTAGCAAGAAATGCAAAGATCTGGTAGAGTCTGTGTTTTGAAAGAGTCTGGAGTCAGGCAGTTGATTTTCTGTTGCTGTGTTTGGTAGGAAACTGGCTTCAGTCACCATGAAGAATTTTTTTGTATTTAATTTAGTTTATAATGGAATTTTATAAATGTATTTCCATTGTGATTTGCAAAGAATTCTGGAATAAATTGTGTTACTTGTTGACGTAAGAAAGGATAATTCCCATCACTTTTACAGGTTATATTATGCTAGTATTAATTACAATAATAATATTTTATATACGAAGAGACTTTCATGAACTGCGTGAGAATTTCTGTAACATGAAGGTCTGCAGAAATGTTCGCTGAAACAAGTGAGAATCTTTGTTATGTGGGAAGACAATTTTTGTTTTCTTGTTGCAGATATCTGATCCTGTTTTCTTCAGTAACTGTTCAATACTAATCAAGGATGTTCCGTGTAAACTCCAGTATTTGGATCTAAGTATGGCTATCATATCTGAAGAAGGTATAAAAAAGTTGCGTCAGTTTTGAAGTTACTGGCCCTTTTTCTGTAATTACATGGTCTTCAGGGTTTGACAAATGTTTGGCTCAGTTCACCAGCCAGATCACGATTATATTTGTCAAGAGAATTTGCATCTATCTATCTGCACTGTTGCAATTTCTCTACACAAACTTGTTTAACATAACCTACAAAACATATAAGATATTTATCTTATGTATGTAATATTATTGACATTCACATTTAAGTAAAAACTCTCCGTATAGAATATCATGCATGCGTCCTCCAACTTTGCCCGTCTGCCCATTTTACGACATCATTAAGATCTATTTATTCCTGAATTCTGTTCTACGGTTTCGAATTTTATAACTAAATGTTGATATGTAATATTGTTAGGTCTTGCCGACTTGTTGAGCACCTGCAAGAATCTTCGGAAACTAAGCTTGGAGCATTGCAGGCTTAATGACAAAGCGTGTGCTGCGATTGGACAAAATTATAACTTGGACACTCTTAACATGTCTGCGTGTTATGGCATCACAGAGGCTTGCGTCAGTAATATTCTTACTGGCTGCAGGAAGTAAGTATGGTTAAATGTTGTTTCGATCAAAACAATGTTTTAATGATTTTTGAAACACACGTGCTTATTCTTATATCACGAAGATTTCTAGAGTAATATTTTTTAACATTTTTTTGTAATTAATTAAAATAATTTTAATTTCATGATCCAAAATAGCTAAGTCAGTGCAGTGACTAACTTACAGGCGGTATGGGGTTCCTTTCTCCACTGCAGCAGAGATTTTTATCTTATCAGCACTGGGGTCGGGGGGGGGGGGCTCTAGGTTGTCCATGGGAACCTCTTGTAATCTTTGATGTCAGACATGTTTAACAAAGCAGACATCTGTTTCGGTTTATTTCAAGAAATAATGCACGTGCTATGTATGTATGTTGAAATCGTTCCTGCCAATTTTTATGTTTGTGTATTCTCTTTTCTCAGATTGTCAGCTCTTAATGTAGCTTGGACTGACCTATCAGTGGCTGCTTTAAATATTCTGTGTACTAAACTGCCTCGTTCAATGCAGAGGATTAATATCAGTGGCTGCCGCAAGACTCTTACTGACAATCGTATGTATATCTTTTAAACAGGAAGCAGGCCAAGAAGAAATGTGAAATTTAAATTTAAGTTCTCGCCTATTATCTTGAATCATAATTTTTTACATCGAACGAAAACAAATTCTACACGTCAGTATTCACATGACGCAAATTTGTAGGCTTTGTTATATATTTATATAGTATTTTTCCTTTGATATATCCTGTATTCATGCCCCGATTTACAGGATGGATAAGAACTAGATTAAATATTACGAGATTTCAGATTCTTACGGCAGCGAGTGTGGCAGTCTTCTGGGTTGTTCTGCCATGTAGTCTGGTAGAAATTTACCGTGTTTCAGAGGCCTTTGCTGCCTCCATCAGGAGAATCATGATGATGATCCTAAATTAAAGATTATCGGTTGTACAGTTCATAAAATTGATTTTATAGCTTTCATTTGTCTTGTATTTCTGTTACTTCCGATGTTTTTTTTAATACTGGAAGACGACAGTTCAAATATCATGTACCAAGGATGAATATTAACACATACAAATGCATTACTTTGTAAATTTTTAAGGTTTTGTTTGAATAAATGTTCCTTTTTTTTTATTTAAAAATGGACAACTTGCTCAAGACCATTTAGTACTTGAATAAATACATTATTACGAGTTTAATGTAGTTTTT
This sequence comes from Zootermopsis nevadensis, assembly GCF_977971745.1. Classification (NCBI taxonomy): domain Eukaryota; kingdom Metazoa; phylum Arthropoda; class Insecta; order Blattodea; family Termopsidae; genus Zootermopsis; species Zootermopsis nevadensis. The sequence goes on from NW_028259163.1 coordinate 2,390,171, forward strand.
TCAGGAGTATGCTGGTAATTTTAAAGCAGCAAATAACCATTGCTGTAAAAGTACCACTGAACCCACCATTACTACTGATTTATCTTCTACTGCAGTATCAGAGAATGTAAGATGAAATTGTAAAATGCTGTTATATGTCTTTATTTGCAGATCTTCGCCAGTTAGTCGCCTCTTGTCCTGACCTGGTTGAGTTGGATCTAAGCGACTGTACAACCCTAACTGCAGAATCAATAAATATTATAACCAACTTAGATAAAATTGAGTATCTTGCACTCAGTAGATGTTACAGTATAGCTCCAGCTGCGTACTTGTAAGTACATGTAATACAGTGCACACTTATTTGTTTTAAGACTCTACTGGCACAACCTATCGGAACAGGTGCGCGCGTAGCATAACTGGCATGTATGCTTTGTTATTGCCTGTAGATTGTACGAATGCAAAATATAGTTCAAATGGATTATAACTTGAGGATTTGCACAACGTATAACAAGTTTTTCTACCATCATTTTTAGGCATATTTTTATTGCTCTTGGGTGCCTAATAATACTGCTTCATCCTTTGGGATGTACTCACGAAAGTCAGGAAGATGGGATTTTTTAAAAATTTGATAATGGGAAGTATAACTAAAATTTCTTAATATATTTTTTGGTGAAAATTGGACTACGATAACGGACGCTTTACGTGAAGACCTACGTGAATTTTTGTACTCCAAAGTGACTGGGGATTTCATTCATGAGAAATGGCCAGCCAGGGAATTTCCCCGCCATTCGCAAAGGTAATATTGTGGTGAATTGTCTGGAATTGTTACGCTATGCCTTTTTTTTTTAGTTGTGTCATGTCACCAAAAGATTACCTGTAAAGTTGTCAAAATTCTTTTAAGAGAAGATGTTGGATTGTGTTACTGCCTTCCTGGTAATAGCCATGTTTGTATTGTTATTTCAGGCTATTATCATCTGTTAACTCACTGATGTACTTGGATGTTTTCAATTTGATGAGCGAGCAATCAGTAGCAAACCTGCAAGAGAACCTTCCCGATGTGGATGTTAACAAGTTTCTATTTTCAAGTGTTGCTCGCCCTACTGTCGGCATACGAAGGACCAGTATTTGGGGTCTGCGTGTCCGAGACTAACAGACAACATGAAATGTCTAAGATACATTTTTTTAAAAAAAAAATTTGCTTCACTTGGAAACTGGGTGCTGTAAGGAAGATCGTTGTGGTGGATACTGAACGCATATTAGTCATGGAGCAGCGAAGGAATATGTGGCACACTATCATTAGTCGGCCGTGCATTTCTCTGTTACCAGATGATACTATGAATAGCCAAATATCAACTTAGCAGTGTGTCATAAAATTATTAAATATTTTAGACAATTTTGTTTAATTTATTTGTAATGTCATTAATATAACTTTAAAATTACTGAAACAAAATAATTCGCCATAGTCATGCAAGCATTAAAACGTAGGAACACCCAGATACATGCCAATTTTTGAACCCAAGTCACCGTTAACATGAGCTAATTAAGAGTCAGTGTTTTGTTTCAATAGAAGAACTTTATTTCAAATGATTTTGGATGGATATAATTAATGAAACTTGTAAATCAGAAGTTCTGGGTAAATAAATGGGGTACATGGTTATATATATTCTGCATGAGATGGGAGTACATAAGTAAAATAATCGTGTGATTTATTAAAATTGTAGTAAAATATTATTTATTTTGAATTATAATTATAAATAGGTTTAGAACCGCTTCTGGCTTTACAATTATTTTTTTTCTCAGTCTTATAGTCATTACTCAGTTGTGATTTAAATTGGACAATTATTTTTTTAAATTCCATTTTAGTCTCAGCATGTGATATAACCTCTCTTTAGTCTTCAGTCTCCTCTGCAGACCCTACTTCCTAACCTTGCTCCCTCACCATCCTACAGAAAGACGATTCTTCAGTCCTCGTGAAACTTGATTCTTAATTTTCTCTTTGTTTCACTGCCTTTCACATCCAGTTGACTCTTTCAGGTTGGCCTTTATTTTTCAGAAGTGATTTAATATTGCCTGGAATTCATAGAACGCAGTATTTTTAATAATTGCTACTTTTGAATTGCATTGGTTTTTTACTGCATCACAATTATATGTATATACAGAACTAATGTATATTTTAGGTTATGTTGCAGTAATATTTTATAGCTTCTTAAACACAATGTTCCTTTCTTTGCAATCTTCCAAAAGCGATTCACAGACCAGTAAGTTACATTTATTATTTATCTTGCTGTCTGTTTTGTATTTTACGTAAAATATCGAGAGAAAATAGCTATTTGTGTTGCGTTTACATGTATCGCTGTCTGTTCTTTGGACATTTTAATCTAGTTTCTCAGCTAAATTTGTAACATTGTATCAGTCTGTATAATCCCATTTGTATTCCTCTGCTGTACTCGTACATTTCTTATTAGATCTGTGTTTTGGAACATTAAGTTTCTTGATTTAGAACTGTTAATGTAAGTCACATGTCATGTAGATTATATAGAACATAAGTGTCCATATTGCACCATTTCAACAATGAGGTAACATGTCGGTTTATCGCTTATCAGTTCGTAAATGTTTGAAGGACAAATATAGTGGATTTACAGGTATGAAGATGTAATTGTTCAGAAAGAAACCTGACGGAATTCAGAAAATGTCGGTAAAAATCTTGTAGAAAATTTGAGTCTATTTAATAAATATACAAAGATGAACTTGCCATTGTAGGTATAGGAGAAGATAGAATAATTTAAGTGGTTTTTATTCCCTTGTTCAATTTTTTGTAAGACAGTAGAAATGAAAAGTTGCATTATACTTTTCATTTCTATAGAAATTTCATTCATTGATGGTCAGAGGGACAAACATACTGCAGTAATAATGACTCAGTGCCAAAGTTTGCAAACCTGAAGTATCGTATGAATTATTTAAACCATAAAACAGGTGTACTTGAATGAATAGGTAACCATTTATTTTTAAATATATATAGATAATAGAGTTTAAAAATAAATTGGGTTAGACTTAGAACCTATGGCGGAAACTTTCATGTATGTTTTTTTTTTACAACTCTTAAGTTTATTTCAGTTGGTTTTAAAGTTATGATTTATATTATGGAATGATTTCACAATGTAAACAAAGTGGAATAAACTTACAGATGTTGTAAATGTAATGTTCATGTAACTTTTCAATTTTGATGTAAATAGAAGTCATAAAACCCTCCTGGCTTGTGTTGGCTGTTGAATACATATCACATTGTGTATTGTGTACACAAGAAAGACTACTGGCATAATCAAGTATATAGAGATATGTTACTATTAACTTTATCGACTACAGTCACAGGGATGTGATTGAAATGTGTTCATATTTAGGGCTGTTTTCTTGTTTTTTGATTTCTTTAGCCATAAGTGTGTCAAGTGATTGCTGCATTAATGTTATGTATCATGTACTTTAATTATAAATTAATTTTTGTTTCCTATTTACTGAAATGCACGTTGTGATGCAATCAAGCTTTCTTTGGTTACAAGGAAATAAGTTTAGACATTACAGAATGTTCCAGTATCTGGCAGTCATAAGCATTTGAATATCAGTGAAGGTCATCTTTGTCCTGAACTGATTATTTATTGTTATTATTAACTTACGTAGTTGTGTTTTGAAAGTGAGTTGAATGAGCACAGACATTTGAAAGAATGTGATGTAGTTTATAGATATAAAATTCTAATTATTTTTGTGGGAAAGTGGTTCTTTAACGCTTTTCATTCTGATGGTGAAGTAGGTTGTAATGCTGAAGTTCCTTGTGTTTAAATTATAAAACTAGTAGGCATGTTCTTCACATGGCGAATGCGGATGACAAAGATGATGAATTAACATGCAGTGTCATGTAGGAAGGTTTATGTTATTTTTAGTGTCTTTAATTTTGTTTCTGTATATAATTTTGTGAATTTAGTTGTGCCTTGGTCTACCTATTAGAAACTTTCCAAATGGTTTTGTCATAAAAGTTCTGTATACAATTATTGCTTTCCCCATTCTGCCCAGCCATAATTTATTTTGCAGATCCTTAATATTACTGGAGAGTCCTTGTGAGAAAATGGAACAGATTGATTGGACCCCTACTGATTACATTACAACACTGAGAACTAAAGTTCCTGTATTTTTGAAGAAAATGTTGGTAGTGTATGTTATGAAGAATGGAAGATTACCGTAAATGATTGGAAACAGTTTTGTCCTGTTTTGAATGGTTCTTACCAAATATTTGCCTAAAAGAACTGAGGAAAACAATTACTGACATGATATAATCATTTATAATGTAGACATCTGTACGTTCCTGTTAAGTGTTGGTCGATGTTAATCAAGCCAGAATGTCCTGATACATTTTCGTAAAACTGCCCATTATCGACATAATGGAAACCCGTTCTAGAGTGGTTACATGCAGACAGAAAGGGCGAAGCTAATCGTGGCATTTTTGCACCTTTTAATTGCTGAAAACTTCAAACATCGCTTGCACATTATGCGCCAGTTCTCTACATTTGGGCGATGATAGTTATCGATACCTCGAGTTTCGATATTTTCTGTCTTCTGAAGCAAATCAACATAGCAAGGTAAAGTGTAAGAACGACATTCTACATCCGTTTAAAAGTTTATTATACGTGTCAGTAGTACAGTGCTTCCCGAAATACTGTTGTGAAAATATAACAGGTATTATTAAAACAAATAGTAAATTCACAGTTGTCTGAGGAACGCAATAGTGGGCTGCAAAAAGGTGGAGTTTAAATTAAATGAGCATATATGTCTTGTTTTTGCAGATAATGTCAAGCACTTCCAATTGCGAGAGTTCTTTGACGGATTCAGATGCATTAATTATTAGCAAAGATGATTCGATTCTTGGGTTAAATAAGAAACAAGTTATTTTAGAGAATTCTCATTTGAGCGGTGGAGAGACGAATCTTAACCTACTTGAAAAGACTGGGACCCATAGTGCTGGCGATTCTTCACTAGATTTTATAGTGAATGAACGGTCAGATATGCCGCAAAACAATTACAGCACAAAAAGGAAGCGTGCTGATAGTCCTGATAGCTGTTGTGTTAATCTAGATAACGAAGGTAAGTAACTTCATGATACCATAAGGGGAAGATTAGGTTAATGTACGGAATATTCCGAATACACAAAAGGTGAAATATTTAAGCAGTTCTTTCACTGTAGTCCTCTTAAAAATGTTTAATATATAGTTTATAAGGCATAGAACAACTTCTCAATCAGTGCTTCCACATTAAAATTATAACCTGAAATTTATTTTATAATTAATAAGCTGCACTAATCAGTTTTTTCCCCAGGAACTAACGGTTAACTTCTCTGCCTATGTTGCAACGTAAGAGTTGATAAATGATGATGAATGCATCCCTGGGTCTTAAAACATTGAGAAGCAAAAATTATATTTCAGAGATTTTCAGTCAGAATTCTTGTAGTGGGCTTTTGATACTTGATGATGAATCCTCTCTTGAAATAACACTCTTTTCTGATTAATATAATCGATTAGGTATATGCTGTATTTGTGCTAATGTGATACATAATGCAATAAAGAGCGACACTGGACTCTCTTTTCCATTACTGTCGACAAACGGCAGCAGTATCTAGATCACTTGTAGGTTTTAACCACACTGATTATGACCATAATAGATACCAGATTTACTCATACCTACAAAAACACTGGCTTCTAAGAGCCGTCTCGTGTTCAGTTTGTGATAAGGGAGAAACAGTCTCCAAAATGTTGAACACTTGTTCGACACTGACGCAGTCAATCGTTCAAGAAGACATCCTGTCATTTAGCCGCGATGAAGGCTTTAAATTGTTTTTTGCACAAGAATATTTACCTGTAAGAAATGAATTGGTAGTTCCATTCAGTTCTTGGTATACGTATCTGTTTCCTTTCAGAAGAAAGTTTTGGGTCTAGTGTTGATTCTGAAGTTGAGGATACAAGTCCCGAAGAGAAGCTAAATGAATTGCCCAAAGCTCCTGCTTCGTTAATTGCCTTTGATCCAACCATCGATATGCATCTTCCACACACGGTGTCATTGCTAACAACTCCAGATGGAGGAAAAGTTTATGTTGTTGGTACGGCTCACTTTAGCATGGAAAGCCAGGAAGATGTTGCTAAGGTAAGTTGCGTCAGATGAGATTATTAATTTTATTATTTAGTTATAAAAATTTTTGAAGATAGAAAACGTAGTGAATAATGATCGGAAGATTTACCTCGAATTAGAGGACACTTAAATAAAATCTAAACATTCAGCATTTTTAATATCAAAGTCTACTATCAGATATTATTAAGATATTTAATAGATTATAAAGAAGAAATATTGGTATAATTTGAGGTATTGTCATGGCATTTACTGGAGAGACTAAAAAAAAAACTCTGTCATGATAAGTGGTCTCCAAGTCAAGAACAACCTATTTTTATCATAATATTATCTTCCTATTTGCTGTTCGGTTACAAGTAAATTTTCTCAGGTGGTACTGCCGCTGATTTGTAATCAGAAGGCCCCCTGTGATGAATCTCAGCTGGAATACCAGCTATAGTGACATATATCATGGTTTTACTAAGTCTCTGCGCATGAATGCTAAGATGTTACGTTGAAATGACCAGAACTGTTTCTGCTGATATATCAAGGTCATCTTATCATTAAATACTTCATAACGCCGCAGTTGATACAGGTTTATTAATTATCATTTGACCCATCTACTCATCATCCTTTGTCATTCAAGTGAATACTAACCCACTTTTTTGCCCACCTGATTTCTGCAGAATCCGCCACGGTGGTCTAGCGGTTAGAACGCTAGCCTTGTAATCCTGGGGTCTCGGGTTCGATTCCCGGCGGTGCCCGAATTTATAACTTGTGTTGGGCAAGCCCGTGGTCTAGGCAACACAGAGTTTTCCTCCGTGGCATCCCAACAATTACTCCATTCACACACAGAAGAAGGCAATGGCAAACCACTTCTGTATCACCTGCCTAAAAAACATATGTGAACAGGTCCCAGTCCGAGAAAAGGATGGAAGGATCCGGTTCATAATGTCGCCAACCTCCTGTAAAGGAGACGGCGTAATAAAGAAGAAGATTTCTGCAGAACACACAAAACACGTGCATTTTTTAAATGTTTACCGTGATTTTCATTTGTTTATCGACCACAGTATTTGATTTGGGTTGTAATTTGTGTGAAATGTCATCATACCACCACTCGCCTACAAGCCAGTCAGTTAACGAAACCTTGACCTGATGATGTAACGCGAGTCAGACTTTGACAAGCTCTTCAGTTTTGTAATGTCATATATCCTGTCATTGTTTTGTTTCAGATAATCCAAGCCGTTCAGCCCCACATAGTCTTGGTTGAATTGTGTAAATCAAGAGTTAATATTCTTCAACTAGATGAGAAAACCATCTTGGAAGAAGCTAAGAATATTAATTTTGGTATAGTCTTTTGCTTTAAATAACTAATTACGTGGAGTAGAGTTCTTTTTTCTTTTAAGGAGCTGATAGTTCGACTAGCCGAGACGTTCCGTGTGTGCTATGGAACCGAAACATTCGTTGCCGAGTTTATCTTATATAAACTACTGATATTTACAAAGAAATAAATGCATCACAGGCTTTAAAGTCTAGCCAATCTGAGAAGTCAGTTTTTAACGCATTCTTTGCACAAATCGTGGGCTCGTCGTGTCTGTACATACGTCGATCCATCCGTCCGCTTGATTCAACTTGAGAACCGCTCCATGGGATTTTGATGAAATTTGATGTGGATGTTGTGTAAATATGCACGATCTCAAAATTGTACTTTAGAATATCCTACGGGTAGTAATAACAAAATGATGGGTGCTGCGATCTGGCGGCCAAAGGGGGACTGTCGAAAATGGCAGATTTAATACCTGTAAATGCATGTTGCAAAGAAGGCATCGTGGGTGTATATGTTAAGATAATTTTAAGAAGTGACTGTGTGGGTAATATTTGCTTCGTTTATAAACAGAAAAGTTGCGGTCTACCATTAGGCAGAATGGGGTTGTCCACGGTCTGATGTACATTCTTCTGCTCAGTATGTCAGCTGATCTTACCAAGCAACTGGGCATGGCTCCAGGCGGAGAGTTCCGACGAGCATTCGCCGAAGTAAGTCGTTACACGCGTTATCTGTTGAATTCTGGTGCAGAAACATTTAAGGGGAAAATAAATTTCTTTCCTTGTGTTCGTAGGATGTTTTGTCACCTGTTTGTAAAATATTTATTCCTATTTCCAACAATTTTTATGTGTTGTTTATTGAATACTTTGTTTTCGCTGATTCGTGATATCCTTAAGCCATGTTCTTTTAATGTACTTTTGCTTAAGGTAAATTTGTTTCAGGCTCGACGGGTTCCGATGTGCCTCATACATTTGGGCGACCGACCTATACACATTACTCTACAGAGGGCCTTTGCTTCGTTGTCGTGGTGGCAGACTATACGTCTTATGTGGTACCTTTTAACCTCTAAGGAACCGATCAGGTAACACTGCCGTCACTTACGAACTCTTGTCTTGCTGTAAGTGTTTTAAGATTTTTACTCATTTTAGGTGTCATTTTTGCGGAACCAATAAGGATTTAAATTTCGTAGTTTGCGGATAGAGCGTCTCATTTTATCTTGGACATCATTAGTTCAGATCTCAGGATGAGGTTCAGCAATCAAGAGAAATTTTAAATTTCAATAGATACTGGTTTAAAAAAAAGGGGAGGGGATGTACAGTCTGTCACATATTAGTAATACTGCTTGGAAAAAAATTTAAGCAAAATGAAAAGTTGCCGTTTGTTATCGGCTCTGCTGCATCACGTATTATGAATTCTGAAATTAGGAGAAATTAAAAACTAATATCATTTGCTGCTCACATTTTTATGATTGTAACGTACCGCTAAAAGAAACGTGAAATTTAAAAATTGATACGATCCGGATAATACATATTTGTGATGATTAGAATTGCTGGTTTTATTATATGTCATGTTGTCAGTTTGTGGTTGAAAATGGATTTATCCCATGTGAGATGACAAGGTCTCACAGCAGCAAGTGTGAAGATTGCTGTCTTCGGGTTGATGCACCATGTAGTCTGGCAGACATTTAGTCATGTTTCAGAGGTGTTTGTTGCCTCCGTCATCAGGGTGATGGCCTCGATGATGAAGGCAGTATTGCCTTGATGATGGAGGAACAAGCACTTCTGAAACATCTGCAAACTTCAACCAGACTGCTGCGCGGCAACCGAGAAGACAGCCATCTGGATATACCGCATATTTAAAAACAGTTTTGAATATTAATGTTCACAATTTTTCACACAATGCAATTTTTTTTACTCGCTATTTTATGCATTTACATGGTTTTGTCGCTTATCTGTAGTCTTTTTCATTTGCAGCAAGGAGGAGGTAGAACGTTGCAAACGACGGGACCTCTTAGAAGAAATGTTAAGTGAAATGGCTGGGGAGTTCCCAGCCCTCGGAACTGTGTTCGTTAATGAACGTGATGTGTTTCTAACCCACTCTCTGCAGTTGGCGGCTCAAGCGCAGCGTTGCGGTACAGGTGGGCTCCCTTACACAACTTACAAGTCCAACATTTACCATTGCAGATGGTCGTAATCATCCAGGAATATGATAGGACGTACGGCCCACTTCTTGTCCTTTATCATTCGGTTAAACGTACGTGGGTCCGCCCCATTTAATCTATATGAATTCAAGGTTTATTATTACTTGGTGTTAGTGAGTGGGACAGGGAATTTTAATGCACGGGTGATTCCTGAGGTAGTGAAAATGAAACGATGGCTAATAATAATAATTCTGCACTTACTAACGTATGAGGTTAACTAAGGAATCATTGTTCTAAATCAAAATATTCAGAAATCCATACGTTTGTTATAGATGTTGTACCTGTACGTGTGGTGGGAGTGGTTGGACTTGGCCATGTCCCAGGAATAGTAGAGCGCTGGGGTAAAGTTACTGCTGAAGACATTCCTCCAATTATGAAGGTGCCGCCTCCAACCCTCACTAGCCGGCTACTAAAACTGACGGTAAAAGCTTCCCTCGTTGGTCTGGCCGTGTGGGGCGTGTCTCGAATTCTGCCCAAATCCATGTCGAACTGCGTCGATTCAGTCCGAACGAGTGCCCACGGTTTTCTTCGCATCGGAGGTATAGGCCAAGGAAGATTTTGAGGTTCGTAGAACGTGATTTGTCGGTAAATATTTTCTGGTAAGTACTAATGCTTTAAAATAAACTGAGATTGTAAGATTTGTATATGACTTACATATCATTTGACGTACTCGTTTTACGTCAATACATTTTGACATCCATCAGAGACATTTTATTTTGTTTTAAATTCAAAGCTGTTGGTATAAAGGAAATTACGTTTGTTGGCCTAAGTCTCACTGGTAATACGAAAAGGTTAATTGGAAAATAAATGTGTTTCTTTCATGCAGAAAAAGCTCGTCACAAAGGTTTTGAGGATGACCCTCTAAAACCTTTAACTGCGTGTATGACCCGATTTAAGAGTCGGTTATTCTGAAATTTGCCCACGGAGGATATTTAAGAGTTTCGTGTTATTCTGAAACTAAACATAATTAGCCAAATTGATCTTTGCAAAGGAGACACGTCACATTTTTTTTGAGGCAAGAACTAATTTTTAAATATCGCAGTTTCCTCGATTTTAAGATGCACTTTTTTTCACATTTTAAAATTTCTGAAATCTGGATGTCTTACAATTGATTGCATCTTAAAATTGAGGAAATACAATGTTATTTAGATGAGCTTTTTGCTTCAGAGGGTTAAGCGGTCCATCCACGTATGAGTCCGGCTCGGCTCGGGTTCTATTGAGCCAAACTCGTTTGTGGGTGGGGTGTCACGAGCCGAGTCCGCTGTGCATGTGTGGTGAAATATATCCGAGCCTGGCTCACGAGTCAAGCTCGCCGAGCCAGATTCGTGCGTGGATGGGCCGCTTTAATTGGAATGAATTTGTTGGTGAATTTATTTTGTTAACTACGGATGAAAATTGATTTGGCTGTTCATGCGGATCTTTGTGTTGAGACATTGTAAGTCTGTTCACATTTACCAGTAATTAATTTGGATTTTGGAATACTGGCTAACAAATCCATCGTTTCTGTTTGGGGAATACAGTGTTGCTTTTTCTTTTCTTTTCAGTGATTGGATTTTGCGAATTAAATAAAGTTGGAATTTTTGTTCATAAGAGCAGATAAAAAAAGTTTGAACGACTCATCGTCACATTCAGAGTTGTGGGATCTGGTGGTGGTTTCATTTGACTGTGATTAATATTTGTGCTACTTTCTAATACCTAGTATTTTTTACTGAAAATCGAAGTTATTTGTGCTGCACCTTTAAACGAGGAAATACTTGTACAGCTTTGTCTTTCAGGGATGATTCATGTTAAGTATTGAAAATTATCCAGAGTTTGCTGAAATATTGAGTGATTTTTGGCGTGGCTTATTCCTGAAAGCTGAAGTTGTAAATTGAACTCCAGCCACAAAACCCGTTAACAATAAAATACATTTACAATTGTTGATACAATCTTTTGAATATTAAAAAGTATTAAAGAATCTCATACAGTTCAGGGTGAACAAGAATGATCATAAATCTGAGATGGTAAAGAAGACGATTTATCGGTGTTATTTTTGTGTATCGTTGAAGCTTATATGAAGAAGATTTTTAAATCTCAGTGTTGATAAGTTTTAATATGGAAGAAAATAACGCAAGTGGTGATTGCCCCGACGTTGAAGATTATATGACTGACAATTATCATCACATTTCACCAGACATTTTTTACACAGCAACCAATATTCCAGGTCCTGGGGCTAATATTGAAGATTTTTATACACAGTTTATGGGTGGTTGTGCCTGCAAAAATGTCAGGTGTAGCTCAGAAAACAATTGCCCGTGTGTTGGAAAGTATGGTATGAATTATGATGAAAGCGGTAGGCTATTGGATTCAAAATTCAATGGTCCAGTTGTTGAATGCAATTCTTTGTGTGGTTGCGTAAGCCAGGGAAAATGTGGGAACCGAATAATTCAGTTTGGCCCCAGAAGTGGATTACAAGTGTTTCAAACAGGCCGCAGTAAAGGATTTGGTTTAAAATCGGTAACTGAAATTTTGGAAGGTGAATTTATATGTGAATATGCAGGCGAAATCTTGGGCTTGGCGGAGGCAAAATTTCGTGCTCACACTAATATCGGGAAAATGAATTATATATTTGTTTTGAATGAACATCTGTCACAAGGCCGTGTTTTGAAAACTTACGTCGATCCAACCACTATTGGGAATATCGGGCGATACATCAACCATTCCTGCCAACCTAACGCTGTAGTTGTTCCGGTAAGAACTGACAACGCTGTCCCAAAGCTTTGTATTTTTGCATTAAAAGTGATTCATGTTGGTGAAGAGATAACATTTGATTATGGTGGTGGTAGCAGCGACGAAAGGTGCCCAGTGCCGTCTGGACCGACAGAAAGGAAGTCGTGCCGTTGTGGAGCACAGTTATGTAAAAAATATTTGCCCTATGATGAGACCTTATTTTAATGTTTGTACAGTACTTCAGTTTCATTTTTTTTTTTTTTTTTTTGGTAATAATATTTTACTTCCAATGTTTGAATTTTCTATTAATTATATACAAAGCCTGAGTCTAATGTAGACTTCATATACTGTGTGTACAAGGTGGTATCTAAAAGTTACGAGAATTTATTTATAAACAAATATTTTTCAATATGTCCTCTTCAATGTAGCCCAGTGATTTTGCCGTTATGAGAATGTTTTTTTTTAATTGTTAAATACTGGTTGCAAATATAGTTAATCACCATGAAAGCTCAAGTTCATACAAGTTTTATAATGATCAGTGGTATCATTGTGGTAGCGTTCTTGTAATTTTTGGGCACCATCTCTTAATATTTGTTGTACCAGTTCAAAATTTGTTTCTATTTGTTAATCATACATTCCTTTACAGATCCAAGCGCCTAATATTTTTTTACCCATCCCACTAGTTTTTCAATCAGAACTATTTTTTTCTTCACAATTCCAAAATGGACGATGTCTTTGTACATTTGTTTGAGCTTTTAAATGATTCACATAAAAAATCCTTAAAAAAAATCAGTTTATGTGATATATTAATGGCCCCTTAATCTTAAAAGCTTGTATTTAAATGTGCACAATTTTTTTTAGAGGGGGGCTGAAGTATGTTGTGCCTGTTTTGAATTATATTATCCAGTTGCTTTCACCCAGAAAGTCGGCAACGTCTAGCATACAGATATTGCATTCATGCGTGATTTAATTTAACAGCCCTCGTCTCTGTCGTGCTTTATTGTTCCCCATAGTGAAATTTATACGTCCTTCGTTCATATCAAATATCCTCCATCCTTAAGGTTCACTATATTATTTATGTGGTTAAACATTTCATTGAATTACTTTTAATTGTACTTACTTTCAGCCCTAATTACTGTATGTACTTTTGTTACTTGACTTCGTATAATTTTAATTAGCTGATTATGAATAATTATACCTTAAATTAATCTTCGCTAGGTTTTGTGTGGTGGTGGTGGTTTTATATATTTTTTGTCTACGTGTCTGCCAGTGCAACAGCTGACATTTTACTTCCTGCACCACCAGCAAGGAAGCTGTAAAAATCAACTTCTTGCTCCTATGAAGTGCCGTGTCGTGTTCATCCCTGAAAAATAATTGCAGGATCCAGGGGTTTTTAATTTTCTTGGTTGTTTAAAAACATTAAATCAAAATCCAAAATTACTTTTTAAATCGTAGTACTTAACAATTTATACGTTCTTATCAGAAATGTAAAATTCAAAACATATCAACACAAAAAATATTATTGGTCCGTGCAGTTGCTCATAAAAAATTTTACTGTGCAGTCGGTATTACTCCCACGTACTGATTATACTTCTGTCACCGAAGAACACGATTGGCCATCTGCGTGCTAGTGACGCTATTATGGGAAACGTAGACAAAGAAAAAGTCCGCCAATATATTTTTGAGATATTCTTAAATATTTTGTGAATGTTTAAGCTCGTGGTACTGACACAGTTGGTACAGATGGTAGAGATGACTGTTCTGTAATTGCTATCCATATTGTTCCTTCATTGAATGGCAAATAACTAATTTCCTGAAATCCAAATCTGTCATCCCTTCGAGAAGACTTATATTCCAACTGTAAACTATTTTATTGAAATAAATGTTCTGATATATGTTGCAGTATTTACGCGTATAAAATGTGAGGGAACTGAGTATAGAATTCTATAGAAATAAAGAATGCTTTATTATTGTGATGCGTTGTTTGAATTCTACACTCATCTATGGAGCGCACAGAACGAGGGAAGGTTTGTGGGATGATTAAAACTCAAATGTGATCACAGTTATAAAATGTATTTAACAACATAGAATAATACATGACCCACACCACTTAATACGATATAGTTGGAAGACATTTTCTTTTGGTCTTAAATTCATATTAGGAACTTCCAAGTATTGTATTATTAAGTACCTAAACATATTAAGTACAAAATGATTTATATCTGGATAAAATGAATCTTGTTTTAAATTAATATTTAATAGTTGTTATTTTTTGCAGAGTGAATAGTTATTACCCAAAATACTAATTTATTCTTTGTAAAACATTTTATCTATTATAAAAATAATTCTTTAATAATTGTTCTAAGAGTACAGAAAATTTTCTAAGTACAGCAACACCATTTTTGAGGTTCTCATGGTGACGAAGATGTTATCTTAATAGTAACGCCATGTGGACTTATAGGTAAATACCAGTGTTTCTCTGAAATGTTGGTATCTACATACAAGCCTACATGTTTTCATTACCCAGATAATATTAAAAAGAATCATTGCCAACCATCTGAGTCTGTTCTATAACTGTACTCAGCTGGTTTATGAGTATTTTGGGAAGTGTTGCTATGAGATTACTGACAGTACCATTTTGTGCGACATGAACTACCATGTTTCGTACTGTCAATTGGAGATCATTTCAGATAAGATTTAAAATTAAAATAAAATTTGTGCTCAATATCTGTAACTTATGGAAGATATTTCAGGTTACAATTTTTTTTTTAAATATGCCCCTTTGTCTCTACCCCCATCTTTCTGGCAGAAAATACACATTATTTTGAAGCTCATTATTCAAAAGTACTATAGTCATTTGTCAGAGGACCTTTAAAATGTTTACAAAATAAGATTAGTTAAAACACGACTACCATATAAAAGTTTCATATAATATTAATTAGCATCCCTGTTCACCTCCGTTACCACAAAGCACAATATCAAATTAATTACAAAGGTAGCGCCATAATTTAATGATGCCTCGCTGTGCCTTGTGTTAAATAGAAAATACCGGTCAGGCAGAAGATTTTACCACAAAAGTTCAATTGAACTCTAAAGAGGCCCATCCACGTAAGAGTCTGACTTGCGAGTCTGGCTCGGGAAGCTTGACTCGTGAGCCGGGCTCGGATATATTTCACCACACACGCATAGCAGACTCGGCTCGTGACACCCCACCCACAGATGAGTTTGGCTCAATGGGAGCCGAGCCGGACTCGTACGTGGATGGGCCGCTTAAACATAAGAGCACAGAGTTGCAGATCTGTAGACTAGCAATGGGAACAATTGTCAAGTGATTCTGTGGCAAGATGGAGCTACCGGCAAACGTGCTGAGCACTGATTGAAGGGATCATTAAATATTATGGTGTTACCGTAAGAAACGTCATGATACAGTTGTATTTCTTCTACGACTAAACTCATCTCGCCCATATTGAGCAACTTCTAAATTACGTCTCTAACAGAAAACATGTTCTTTGTGTACCATATTGACATCTGAGCTTAGATTTTGCTCTTTTATTGAAAATTTATTATCTGCAATGTACTTAAGAAATCAAACTGAGATGTGTTAAAAATATTGCCTACTTAGTACTAGACTCATTGTATCACATAAGTAACGTCAGTTTATGGATGTTCCTTCAAGTACTCGGGAATATTTGTACCAGCACAGCGGAAGCCAAGATTTCCAGCAGAACTGTCTGGTGTGTTCTGACTGCGAGCGGCACAACGGTATCGGTAGCAGTAACTCTTGTGGCACAAGTAGGAGCCGCCCTTCTTTACGCGGTCTTTTCCACTTTCTGGTCCCATCTAAATAAAGAATGTAATCATGTGGATATTATGAGTCTGTTTAAGATATGAAAAATGTGAAACTACACTTTAAGTTGTAATGATAATTATGTTTTGGTTGGTATTGGCACTTAACCCCCTACTTTATAATGTGAAACTTAAATAAAACAGTGGTTTTTTTTTTTCATAATACAAAAAAATTGTGTGTGATACAAAATATAAATGTGTTTAACATTATAAGTTTTATTTCAAACATCTTTTGACTGCTGTGATTATATAACAAAATGCAAAGAAAAATAATTTAGCGGCAACAGATTTGTATCTGCAATCTAATGTAACAAACTATTACCATTCATTTGTTTCTGTGTTTTACAGAAAATAAATACACATTTGAGCCTTATCTAAATTAGCGACATGCTTTTAATGATTAACAGAAATAATAAAAACTTGCTGATATATGTAAAATCACAAAATAACTGGTTCAGAAAATGTGTGCGATTCAGTCTGGAAAGCTATCGCACTCTTGTTTATGTCCAGTGACTATTGTATCAAATAATTCTTTCTATGTTGACAGTAATAATATATTTGTGTTTTGTTATAACACACGGGAATAGAAGCAGATAAATTATGTTAAATTATTTCACTTTTTATTTTAAAATAGCTATCAGATTTGGTCAGAATATATCTGATGAAACCTTGTTTGACATAAGAAATCTGTTTGCAAAATACAAATGTAAATTTAAATTTGGCCATAAATCACGACAAAAGTAGTGATAATTATTTCTGTATGAATTTAATGGCAAATACATGCAGAACGCAGTGCATACTATATTCATAGAATGTTGCATAGCTTTGCGGTAGACATTACTTCAAATAATGAGTGCATGGCCATGTCACTTCCAATTCAAATAATTGTCTGCCGCAACATGAGATGTCCATTAGCCTAGTGCATGACATGCATAGCTGTCGACAAAGTGCCAAAATTCACTTAGACTTAACCCAGAAGGGTAGATAATGGCAACCTACAGGATTTGTAGTTGGCACGCTACTATGTTTTATGTTCCACCAGTCTGCCGTCCATTCCCAGACATTGCCAACGATGTTGTGAAGATGAAATGCATTGGTAGGAAATTCTGTCACAGGACAAGTGCTTACATAACCATCTTCTCCTGTGTTAGTATCAGGGAACTCCCCTTGCCAGATATTTACCCTGAAAATGAAAGTATTCAAATAATATTTGATGAACCACTATTAGCTTCTTCCACAGGATATGCTGGATAAGCTAAGTGTATATTGTACAGTCAGGAAAATAGAAATTGCAAAACTAGTCCTCTCAGTTTTCCATACTGACATGGCTGCACCCAAGAAGACTTGTTTTGATTCAGAGTCTGTAAAAAAATTCAAATCTTTCTGAAAGCATTGTTAATGTTAGAATTCTTAGCAATTTTCCATGCATTCAGACAGGTAAACCAAATTTCCTATCTTTACTATGGCATATAGTATGCATGATAAGAAAAATACATACAGAATTTTGGTTGGGAAGTCTGAAGGGAAAAGACTACTCAGAAGACATTACTTAAATATTCAAATTTATCCTGAGAACTAGTAATCTTTTTCTGAACCCAGGATAGGAAAAATTTATCTTCATATTTTCACTGAATACTGTGTTGTATTTTGTTCAGAGACAGCCAAGCTATCTGTGGTGATTTTGTGAAGAACTACTGCTACTCAATTTTGTTTTTAAATACTGTAAATTTTGATGTATTATTTTAGGTTCTGTATGGATTTAATTTTTGGGAGTTGTATAGACTGGAACCTCCTGAGTCCAGCTGGAAAACAAACTACGCCCCTCGCCATGAAGATGTATGGAGGACTGGAGGTATAGCGCTACGAATTTTTAACATGGTCACTAGTGGTCAGATTCAAGCCCCAGCCGCTTTACCCCTTGGGAAAAAGACCTCGGTAGGTGGATGAGTTCTACTGTTCATCGGTAGTATTTTTAATTACTTCAGATCCATGATTGAATTGTGTGACCAAACTCCATTGTAGCAATCTCGGTTCTTTATCTCTAGGTTCAAGGACAATTTGTTATACACTTAGCAGCGTTAATTTCCTACCTACAGTTAAGGGAATACATTTTATAGTATTTTGTAAGGTTATTATTCGGAAGAAACCGGAAATATTCAGTAATCCACTTGTGACACGATAATTAGTTATCGATTATTGCCATTGCCAACCGTTTCGAAAGCGATCGTCGATCTAAAGTCGCGTACAGTTGCCGTTCATAACAAATCGTGTGAAATAATGACGTGTTTTTACTTAGCCAGTATCAACAGACTGTGACTTTCTTTAAGAAGTAAGACTTTTTCAGTGTTATCGTGCTAATAAAAACCTTATTTATATATTATTATACAAGAAGCATATCACCTAACCTACATCTGCCTCATCTTGTCAGTGGTTAAACCTTAATATACTAAGAATATTATTCACCAGAGTCTTGAGTGAAAGAAAATAGAAAACAGAAAATATCATATACAAACCAGGTAAGCCCTACTATTAAATATTTAATTCTAAGAAACGTGCATCTTCACTTAAGTTGCTATATCACATTGGCCAAACCCACAGTTAAATAGTAGTATAGTAAAATTGTTGATATTGTACATTCTTATGTGCTTTGTTAGTATACTTCTCTAAATTTTTCTCCAAGGATGAAGCAACCAGTATAAGTATTATGACAGTACTACTGTTATCACAAGAGTGACTTCCAATATAAATTTTGCACTTTCAATTTGCAAAGGTAATGATGGAATAAATTGTGTTACTGTTCAACACAAAATAGGTTCATTCTCAACAACTATGAAAGGTTATATGCCAAGCTACTATATATAAGAAAGGTGTAAGGGTGTCTGCTGTTCCTGGGAGCCTTACTTTCTCCATCAACAAGGCAAAGTGAATACCTAATAGCCCCTGCTGATACAGTACAATGGAACCATTTGATTCACCAAAACAAAAAAATTTGCCTTTTAAAAGGGGGGGGGGGGGCTGAATGAACAGAATGTTTTGAACAGTGTGAGCCCACATATAGTTGCAGCTGAAGGGGGAAATGAGGAAAGAAAGACAAAATAAGAAAAGGTAAGTTTGAAGTTCTTATGGTGATGGTGTGGACTGTGATCTTCTAAGTTAGTATTGTGTGGTCTTATAGGTAGTTGGCAACATTTTAGAGGAACACACCACCTCTATTGCCAGAGGTAAGAGGGATTTTGTTTAACCTTCTCTGATAGCTTTAGAAAGAGCCAAATTAACTTGAGGGATGTGGCACTTTCTAGGAGCATCTAATAAGAGAATACAACTTTAACCCCTTGGCCCATTCCATATTTTCTGCGTTAACTGTTTGTACTTCTATCTTGGCTACACACCAGTGTTTATCCTTTGGATTTAATTTGTTTCCCCAAGGGAACAGGCGTCCTTTGAGGCCACCTCGGCAAGCATATTCCCATTCTGCCTCAGTAGGTAATCGTTTTCCTGCCCAAGAACAATATGCAACTGCATCATTCCAAGAGACATGGACTACAGGGTGATCCTTACGACCTGCAATCAGAGGACATCAGCATTAAAGCTGCTTACAAAATGTGAGTGTGAATTTGGAATATAAGATGGTTTAATATGGTTTTCAGAATCCTTAAGTTGTCTTGCACATCTGACGTGTAGCGTTCTAGGACTTATGGGCTTTTAAGCGCCTGTCCATATACATGCGTGCATGCATGTGCACATACACACACTCCACACACACTTTACCTTCAGTTCCTGTTGGACATGGGGTTGATGTGGACACGGCTAGCATAGTAACTGAATCCTCATAATGCATTACTTCAAGATGGCATTGACGAAACACATCAGAGGCTTAAGAGAGTTTATAACATTTTCCTGACAATATAAAAATCTTCTATATACTAGAAAAGAGAATTGTAAATGTGAATATTGAATTTATTACTTAATACTCTAGTGAAATTTTGTGTATATTTACGTGTAGTTCATAAAATACTTCTTATCCGTCCAAAATATCTAACATAATTTCATAATTTGTTCTTCTTTGCCACATATTAGAATAGCCAAATGAAGTACACCGCTCCCCGGATATAACGCTGTCATTTATACTGCGGATTCGGATATACCGCGAGTCTTACTGTCGGAGTCCATTTGGAGCGAGAATCAATGAATTGGAAAAAATTTGTAGGCATCGGTTACAGCACAGTTGCCTTATAACGCGGGTCAAAACCCGCCCACCGAAACCCTGCGGTATAACCGGGGAGCAGTGTATGGTGAGATGTCAGGATGTGTAGTGAACATTTGGTTTATGTAAAGCTGTAGAATTTCTTGACTAGCTGAGCATTCTCACACCTAGAGAAGGACTGTGCTCCATTGAATCAGTTTGTTAGTTCAGCATGCATATAACTGAGTGTGGAGAAACAGTAAATCACAAATCTTATAAATTAAAAGAGACAAGAAGAACTGTAAGCCTTTTAATGCAGTTTTCATTGCCATGTCGTACCTTTTATGTTGGAATCCTGTCCTTCAGGGTGTTTCCAATTACAGCCTTTAACAGGCAGCCACCACGGTGCCCCAGCAACAGCCTGTGTTATTCCAGCCTTTGTCTCTTCGCTGAGTAATGATTCAAAGACAAAAGAATCACCAAATGATTCTGCTTCTGTTCTGTATCCAGTTGCATTTACAAATAATTCAAATTCTGCATTACTAACTTCATGAATGTCCAGGTAGAAGTCAGATATTGTCACTTCTCTGGACGGTCCTTCTCCATCTGCTACAAATACTGGTTCATCTGTGCCCATCATGAACTTACCACCTTTTATAAACACCATTTGATTTGTTCTTGGATAAATGCTTTGTGCATTTGCAGCAGAAGAGTACTTTTCACTATTAATGTTTAATGAAGTGTCTTCTTGAAGAATTGTTGAATCCTCTAATTGATCTCCTGCCCTTCTTTTAATAGCACCACAGCCACAGCTGTCTTGATTTTCTGTAATTTGATCTCTGGAAATATTATCACCTGTTTCTGCACTGGCATGATTATTTAGTATTGCCAGTGCAAGCATTATAACATGTAACATTTTGTGTACAAGTCTACAAATGATGATGCAAGAACTCAAGGACAAACACCCTGCTATATGAAACAAACTATTGTGCTTTAAGATCTGTAACTATATGCACACGAATAATTGTCACAGTAATTGTAACTAGACCACATGCTACTCGATTCAAAATCCCCGGGCATTATTTCATTAAACACATTAATTTTGGTACGAAAAAAATACACGAGTAGCAAAACATAATGCGCATTCCTTTCGTAAATTGTTTATGAGTGTACAGTGATGACAACAATATGATTTCATGTAACGCGTAAAGAAATAATTATATAGTTTATAGAATAGAAAGCAGCATTTGTCGCAAATGGAACTGCCATTGAATGGTATATATTTATGTTTTTCTTGTCTTCTAAGGTTAGTTATCGTGTTTCATTATGAAGTATTTTCGGTAGGTAATTGTCGGCACTGCTTTCTGTAATCGTTGGTGTTGAACATGGCGACCGGTGTGTCAGTTGTGATTCTTAAGAGGGTAATAGTATAATTGCCTGTATTGTGTATTTAGGACGTGATCTTCATATTTTGCAAAAAATGTTAATGAATCGATAGAAGGAAGTGCCTTTTATGGCTGACATGGCGGACACCGGTGATAGATCATGGGGGCATTTGGCAGATACAGAACATTTTGGTAGAGTTTGCATGAACAACATACAAGTAAACAAGGCAGATTTGAATCTTTTAAAATGTCACGACAGTACACATGCTGCGCACTGTATGATTTATTCAAAGACTGAAGAAAAGATATTTGGAATATACAGCGCCAGAGCTGTGATTTTGGTAAGCAGAATCCTTTTGTGAACTGATTGATACTTCTGTGGATGCGTCGATACGTAGAAAAAATACAGAGCTTTCTCCATGTTAATAATGGAACTTGAACTGGATTCTAACCTCACTTACATTTAAAAAAAATGTTAACTGGCCTTAAAAGTCCAGGATCTGAATATAGTGGCAGAGTGAAAATAATATCCTTGTTGGGAATCAAACCAGTCATTCAACCCATAGCCAGTCACTTTTGTGATTGGGCAGTGATGTATTTTTGATGATTTTCTTTCTTGTATTGCTACAGATGCAGTTGCGGTTTGATGGATACTTGGGTTTTCCTGGTGGTATTGTAAACACAGGAGAAGATATTCCTTCCGGATTGAACAGGGAACTTGTTGAGGAGATGAACCTGAATGTTCAGAAACATCCAGTTAAGGAAGAGCATTATGTTGTATCCCATTGGTGTCCAAGCAAGAACCTCTTGTTACATTTCTATGCTCTTGAAGTGTCCGTCGATGATATAAAGGCTATTGAAGAAGAGGCAGTTAAAGCACGTGATTATGGAATCGAGGTAATTGTCCGGTTTTGTTTGTATATTGTCACAGTTGTGAAGAAAACTTTGTTATGACATCCAGTAATATTTTTATGTTAATTTGTGGGTGTTCCTTGAGTAATATGAGTGAAGAATTTTTTGAGCTTATTAAATTTCAGATTTTGGTGCTGATTTGCAGGGAATAAGTTGTAATTCAAGTAATGCCATTTCAGTCGACGGGGATTGTTTGTTACAGACATTGGGCACAGTTCGACTACCTCTGTATACAATGGGCGATGGTTACAGAGGTTTTCCTGCGTTCCTGGCAAATTCATTTGTGAGCGTCTCTCGCGAGCAGTTACTTTACACCCTGGAATATAAATCTATTATGTCCATTGAAGAAATTTCCAAAGCATTAAGGGCAAGGCCGTTGCAATTACCAGTGGAAGAAGAAGAAGACAGTGGTAGAGTTCAGATGTAAACAGTACAAATCTAATATGGTAGGTACCAAATTGTACATAGTCCGTTAAATATTTTATAATAATGTAAATGATGAATGTAGATGGCCGACGATGTAGCGTAAAAGTACGCCCGACGACTTCGAGTAAAATTCTGCTTCAGGAGTTGTTCGTGCAAAGAGCATTAAACGAACGCAAACCGGGAGAGGCTCGTTTCTCATGTTTCTCCTCAGACACTGATTTCAGGTAAAGTTTGATGCCGAGGAATTTCCGTGAACAATTGCCAGCTGATTTTAATTTTGGTCTCTGCACATTATAACCCTTTATTTATATGAAAGTTAAATTGAATTTGAATATAATTTTATAAAATTTTTGTAAATTAAATAATTGTGTTTATATCTAAGTAAATAGAAGGAAAGTAATATTCTTCTCTTCCAAGAAAGTGCGACTTAAGGGAGAAGTATTATGTGGTATTTTCATTGAATTTTTAACAGGAATAACGCTAATTCACACGCTACTTCTTTAAGTCGTGCTCTGTGGGCCGCAGAACTGATCTGATGAGCAAAATTCCTACACTTTCTAGGAATTTAACCCTTTTATTCTGCCTTCAGCTGATTAGTTGCCTCGCTTTGCTGCACGGTACTTGCAGGATTGAATTTTAAATATTTCTGACGAACACGCGAGAACCAAATGGGGTATCCATTTCTAATTTTATACGAATCACGACTTCTGTCTGTCGTTGCTGTTTTATGTCTTGTTTATTTCAGGTGTAAAGAGTCTGGAGGAAAGAAGCTTCGCAGAAGAATTAAACTTTATAATTTCAGGAAGCCCTGAAATGTTTGCGATCAGTAAGTGGAAAAAAAAACTGTGATTTGCGTACGATTGGCTTTTGGGTTTAAGATGTTGTTTATATTGAATTGTGATGACATTAATATTTATAAGAAAGATATTTTAATTTGAAAAGTTGAATGAAAGTGTACGTGATTGTGGTTCAACAACGTATGCAGGAATATTGAACCGCGTCTCCTCCGACTAAAGGAGTATACCGTCGGTGAATTTTTTTGTTGAAGATTTATATATCGGGATTTATCTCATGGCAGACTCATATAATGATCACCAAGCTAATAGAGACTTGGTTAGAAGGCTGATCAGAAATAAGGATCAAGAAGACTGTCGGTATAAGGGTGATGACCGTTATCCTGAGGACGATGATGATGATTATGATGACTCCAGAGAAAGATATGGTTATCGGAGAGGTCATGGATCACAGGACAATTATCCAAGAGATGACCTTGATGGCAGAGATTTTAACGAGTTACGAGACGCGAGGGATGCGAATAATTCGAGATTAAGCGATGTTAGAGACGGGGAACGTTTAGAATCTTCGAAAGATTCAAGAATCAGTATGAGGGAATCAGAATCTTCTAGAGAAGTACAAGAAGGTAGAGATTCAAGGCGTGGCTGGGACGGTAAGCAGGGAAGCGCTCGGAATGATGGCGATGACGTGGAGAGATTTGAATGCGCGAATCGTAATTCAGCGGGGGATGGCCGAGAAGGGGACGGTTATAAAAACCAAGCGCCTAATAACACCATTATGATCCGGGGCTTGGCACAGCACATCACAGAGAATGATATTCGACAAGATATCCTGAGATGCGGTCTGATGCCGAAAGATATTCGACTCATAAGAAAGAAAGATACCGGCGCGTCACGTGGTTTCGCTTTCGTCGAATTTAGCACTCTTCAGGAAGCCTCGCGGTGGATGGAAATGAAGCAGGGGGTGTTGATGCTTCAGGAACATTATAGAGCCGTGATGCATTTCAGTATTCCGAAGGATTCTCACGTTGATAGATCATCGTTGAAGTCGAGCCAAGATTGGCATTGTATTAAATGTGGCGCTCATAACTTTAAGAGAAGGGACGCTTGCTTTAAGTGTCGCGCGTCTCGACAGGAATCCGAAGGTGGGGAAGGCAGCGGAGAGATCAGTTTTCATCCGACAACTACAGTTTTATTACGAGGGTTGGATGTTCTGTCTACCGTAGATTCGGTTTCGCAAGCGGTTAAATCGGTCTCGGCCGTTCCCGTTCACAGTATCCGTATCGGTCGAGATTCTCTCACGAACACTTCGAGAGGTGTTTGTTATTTAGAGATGAACCATATTATGGACGCTATTTATATGCATAACGCCCTAATAGCGACACCGCCGATCGTGGACGGCAGGAAAGTCCTTGTATCGTATTGTAAATCGCAGCGTGACGTGTCTGGCGTTTGTAGTTCAATGAGTGGCCGTTCAGTGACTGTCGCTGCAGCAGTTAAAGCTGGGATTGACGTGGGAGTGGCTCAGCTCGGACATATCCGCCATTCCACAAGTGAAGACCTGACTAAATATAGTTTAGAAGACGTTCCTCGGCTGGCTGATTATTGTGCTTCGTTATACGCGGTGTCGCCCGCTGAATATACCGCGTATCAACAGTATTATCGACAATATTACCAAACTCAGATATCACAAGGTAGTTCCGTGACGTCACAGACGCAGGCGGATTGCGTAAATGCTGCAGCCGCCGTAGCTCAATCCGCGATTCAGCAAGTGCAGGCCGCGAAGGAGATAAAGAAACACGTCGAAGACCCTCACGTACTCAAGCAAGGCGAGAAATTGTTGTATGACGCGCTGAAGACGGTGCAGACGAATTCTTCTCCGGAGAAAGACAAGTGCGCAGACGCGGCTGGCGAAGTTGCGCAGACAGATGTCGCTAACGTGCCAGATGTTAGCGCTTACCAGTACGATGAGACATCTGGCTATTATTACGACCCGCGTACCGGGCTCTATTACGACGCGAGTTCTCAATATTTTTATAATCCCCAGACACAACAATTTTTGTATTGGGATTCAGACAAACAATCTTATCTTCCCGCTCCGATATCATCAGCTGATTCTAGCGTCAATAAAGACGAAGGTAAGAACGTTAAAGAGAAGGAAAGACAAGAAAAAGTCAAAGTAGCTAAGAAAATAGCGAAGGATATGGAACGATGGGCTAAGACTTTGAATCAGAAGAAAGATATCGCTCGTCAGAATCTAGCTCTTGATTCTGCCGTGCAGTCTTCTAGATCAATTGGCGCTGCTGATGCAGGATACGCGGTTCTCGAGCGGAAGGAACGACCAGTTCTGGATTTTCAGACTGTCGCGTTCGGTGAATCGGAAGAGAGGAGGGGAGGGGGGTCCCCATCGCTGGGTGACGGTGGTAACGCGTGCGGTTTGGTTCCGGCTTACGGTGGCGGTAGCGAGAGTGACGAAGAGATAGAAGACGTAATTCAAGAAGACAGACAACATACAAATTGGTCGAAACTTGCGTGTTTGTTGTGTAAGAGGCAGTTTCCTACAAAGGAGTCTTTGATAAGGCATCAGCAGTTCTCGGATTTACACAAACAGAATTTGGAAAAATGGTATCGTGTCCGAGGTCTAGATCCGAATGACCCTCAACAGAGGAACAAGAAGTATCGAGACCGAGCTAAGGAACGACGTCAGAAATTTGGGGAACCAAATCAGCAGCATCCGAATCATCTGAAAGAAAAATATTTGAAGACAAAAGAAGACGCGGTTTCAGTATCGTACGAAGAGCCTACAAAATCAGGGATCGGATCGGATAACGTCGGTAATAGGTTGTTACAGAAAATGGGTTGGCAAGAAGGAATGGGTTTGGGAAAATCTAACCAAGGAAGAACTTCGGTAATTCAGACGGAACATCGCGTAAACACGGCGGGACTCGGTGCTAGAGGAGGGAGTTACGGGGCACTTCCGGGGGAAACTTACAAAGATTGCGTGAAGAAGATGATGTTTGCGCGGTATCAAGAGCTTACCGAACAGGAACATGACAGCTGACACTGCTAAAAAAAAAAAAAGAAAACTGGCTCGAAGTTTGTAAAGTATACGCAGATTTTGTTAGGAGAGTTCTAATGTACTATGAACGAGAACGTATGGGTTTTTATTTTCTTCTTTAATTAATGAAAAACAATTTACTTTAAATGAGCTTTATCCTAATCTCTTTTTTTATTTCATTTCACAGTCGAGTGTAAATTTTTACTTCGATATTTCTGCCAGTTTTCACAAAAAAAAAAAATTACGATGTGCTTCTGTTAAATGAATTTCCAACAGCCTGCGCTTATAATCGGCGTTTCGTGTTGTTATTGTATTTATTACAGATGTTGGGCAGAATTGTGGGAAAAAAAAATAATCATAAATATCTTTATCAGCATAAAAAAATATTTCGTATTCATGTATGTGTTCTGCATTTGTAACAACCTTTCCTTTTAAAAGCCTTTGAAATCATAAGTTTATCTTCCTTAAAACAGTTGAATACCAAAGGTAATTAAATGTACACCCGATGCAAAAAATAATAATAATAAATAAATAAAAAAAATGGATGTTGTTGGTTTTTGTATTTTATCTGATTTATTTCAATTTCAATTTCCACAATCGAATAGGAATTACAGATATTGACCCATATTGATCATTCACTAACGTTACAGTTGCTGGACGTCGTTGGGTCATTAACCCCTTCTGTCCGCTGAAGACTGGACGCTTAACTACCCCCCTCCCCCTGCATTGCTCATAGTGTATACATGCATCTAAAATCCGCTTGTACATTCGTATATCAGTAATTCACTAGGGGTCATTGACTTCGTAAAGGTATAGTCTAGTGAAAGTAGCAGTGTACTTCGCTTTACAACGAGGGAGAAGTCACTTTACCCTTCGTGTTTGACCGTGGGGGCGATTGTGTCCTGACACCTGTCCAGTCGTGTTATTACGTCTTTAGGAAGGCCGACCATTTTCATGTGATGAACAACATTGAGGTTATGTGACAGCTGTGCTGTCAGAACGGCACTGAATTTCTGCTATACGCGATCAATGTGTCGTTTACCGCGTTTCCTAGCCAATATCTTCACTTGAGATCATTAATTATACACCGTACGTCGCGGCCTATATGAAAGAATGAGAATAAAAGAAGCCATTTAAAACAGGTTACGAATGGCTTTTTTTTTTTTCCTGAGACCAGGACATATTCAATTGGTTTGGCCCACTTGTCTCACAATGATATACTTTACGAGTAAAGTAATTTTCTTAGAAAGAGTCCAGGTCTGATGGAACAGTGGACGGAGATTCGGTTTGTAGAGCGAAAATTATCGTGTGTTTTGCGATCATCAACGAACAGTTACGAAATTATGAATATATATTAAATTTCCCGCGAATTTCTAAAAAGCCGTTTTGAAGGTACAGAGGTTTCTGCGGACATACGGTTGGCTATCCTGCTATACACTCTAACATTTGTGACACGGCTATATTCTTTCGTGTAAATTCTAGAATTTCAGCCCCAGAACTCATTAATGTTGAATCCCACAAGGGCGGTGGCTCTAGCATTTCCGTAAGTGTGTTCCTGGCCACATTTTCCACGACTATAAACACAGCTTTTAAAAAATGATGTCTCCGGCTTGTGGCGAGTTGAAATATTTAGACATCGATTCTTGAACTGGTAAGCATACGTTCACGTTGATAATTTATATCAATGGACATAGTTTCAGTTTTTCTCGCCGTCGAAATTTATGTTGACATAAGTAATACCATTAAAAGAATGTTTTATCACGTTAGCCATCCGTTGATAGGTACAGGATAAAAATTATTTGTGCAGACAAACGCCATAATTAGGCCTTGAGTAGATCCTGCTTTAGCAATAGGCCGGATGTGGTGTAAGTTCTGTCATTTTACTATTTAGCCCTGATTGTTATGTGCTTTACACTTTCGCGTGTTTCTTCCTTTTAGTGTTGGAACAAGCTGATCAATATACACAAAATTGGTACAAACTGACATTGGCGACCACCCCAGCTATTTTTATAATCTCTTAAAATCGATTATAAGAACATGGCTGCGTTCACGATCTATCGAAATGGAAACATTGTCATCACTTCATACAGTCATCGAAAATGATGTCTTTGCGTGAAGCAAGAATCCACACTCGCCAACATCGCATTCGAAAACACTACGACGTGTAATTATTTCAAAACTCAAGGTTAAAACGTTCTTCAGGCATATCTTTGTATTGTTCTACACACACGAAGTTCTTTGGACTGTTCCCCCCCCTGTTGTCCGTTTAGTTGTTGCTACGAAGTTGGGCCTGTGTAGAGAAAGAAAGTTATTCTCCATTATACTCGTCTCTTGCAAATGTAGGCGCGCGCAGAGACAAGTATTACCTTCACGTGTGTGCTTTTCAGTTCAAGCTGTTGGATCGTAGACACAATAGCGCGCTCATTGTTATTACAGCTGATGCTAATCAACATTGAATAAAACGCAGTAAGTAAATACACGTCCATTTCTTTACAGCGACCAAAAACACATCTGATAGTTTAATAATGGGTTATATAGACTTATTTACAATTATTTGTGCAGTAGTTAATAATGGTTACAGCAGCTGTTGCAGGGTTTGTTTAGGTTAGAACAGTTTATCTGTGATGTAGGTCTTAATAAATATGATTTGGTTGGTTGGTTAATTGGTTTAAAAACGCAACTATAATTCTACTGTACACAGTGTCAACACAAGGAATGTGAATTAGCTTCACAAAACAATATTATGCACGCATCAACATATTCAACAGTTTACCATCAAGTGTCGAAAGTCTTCTAAATAAAAAGGCACTGTTTAAAGTAGCATTAAAAAGATTCTTAAGTACACACTTCACATCCTGTTGTCATCTAACTTATGGGAACCATTTATTTCGTATAATATACGATAATAGTTTGGGTACATTTGATCATTCTGTAAAGTTTTACTTACTGGATGGCTGAAAATAAATACTCAACAAAGGTGAACTTGCCCTCTCGTAGTTACATACATTTTTATCACGTTCTATGGAACCACAAGTTTGTCAAATGTCGGTAGGATGTGGAATGACTCATAATGATACAATACATATTACAAATACATACAGTAGATAAATTATACTACCCATTTATATTACGTGAAGACAAGAAAACTTTAATGAACATTAAGACTTGTTTGTGAACATTATAAATTAATAAACAGAGTAAAAGAAGTGTGTTATTAAGAATCTTTTTAATCCTACTGTAAATTGTGACTTTTTAGTTTAGAGTCGATGGTAGGCAGTTGAAAATTTTTATGCCTGCACGATACACACTTTTCCAAAAACATGACGCTGATTATTATTCCTTGTGTGGACAGTGTGTGTCGTAGAATTTGGAAAATGTTCTTTGTTATCTACAATTGAGTTCATTAATGAGAATATGGAAGAGCGAGGATCTTTAATTTCTTAAATAGACTTCTACATGAATTTGTAGGTTTGACACCAGCCATTAATGTAACAGTTTTATTTTGTAAAGTGAATATCTTTTTGCTGTTAGATGAATTCCCCCCCCCCCCCCTCAAAATATAATGCTTTTTTCAGCCTATTTTATTAATTATTTTACAATACTTGATATAAAATGCTCTTGTGTTTGTGTTGCTAGTGTTCCTGCTACAGATATCTAAACTGTGTACAATGCGTAGGTAGTAATTGAATTCTGGTTTGGAACAACATTTTGATTATTCGTTGAAACCCAGAACAGATTTTATAAAAGTCAAAATTCCGAAGAAAAAGTGCCTGAGTACGATAAAGATATCAGTAGACCGTTCATTGTATTGTATATCTTCATCCGCACGTAATTAGTGGTTTTTGTGTCGTTCTGTTGGCAAGCCTCTCAATTTCAAAGTACGGTAGTATGAACTGAATGTCTCAAATTGAAATTGTCAAATGTCATACGGGCATTCTGCAGTGCAGAAGCCAAGCCCTTGCTTTTGTGTCATTAGGGAACTAGGCGACCTAATTAGAGGTTATGTTTAATGAGAGAGTCACTGCAATGTATTAAAGACCACAGCCTTTCAATTAACGTGCCCAGATGGCATTAGCGGTTTACGTATAACAAATGCCACACGATACACGCACTGTTTTTATCATCACTACCCACTAGAATGTTGCGTCATGTTTTAACCTCATAAAATCCAATGGTAACTATATGCACTCTGTTTTAACAATCGGAAACTCTGTATTTTAGTCTTGTAAATTTGTTTCTTACGATACTCAGTTTGAACAGGGATAATTTCCTTAAACAGCGTTAACCATTTGATCTTCGTAATGGTGAAGAGTTGTGTTTTCTTCGCGGTACGGACTCTCTGTTTAAATATTATGTACGTAGCGCGTGTCTCATTATAAACAGCGATTATTTCCTTAAACAGCGTTAACCAGTTGATCTTCGTAAAGGTGAAGTGTGGTGGTTTCTTCGCGGTACGGACTGAATTCTTAAATATTACTTGGTTTCGAAGGGTCTCTACACAAATACGAAAAATAAACACGTAGTAGAAACGTATTTGGTCTTATTAAATTGGAATGAATATAATGTGTGTACAGCCTAATTTAATTGTGATTGGAATGGATTCTTCAGAATCCATACATGACGACTTATAACTTAGGAATCTCAAATCTAAATTTTTACCGCACAAAAATGTCCTGTCACATGGGTGGGGGTGAGAAGTTTGGAAGGGGGTGGTTTCTCATTCATATGTGTCAGTGTCACGAAATGTGATCGTGGAGAACAGTAGACCTTTTTCTGTGAGGTGAATGACGGCCAATCGATATCTGTGAATAATCGATTTGGAAATGTCGTGTGTAATCTGTACATTTCTTCAGACGTCCAGTCTGTGAGGGGGGGGGGGAAACTGGAATGAAAAAACTCTAAAGGGGTGGGGTGGTGGTTACTCTAATTTGGGGTGGAGTAAAATAATGGTACGTGTAATTACCGCTAGGTTTTGAAGAGTTAAGATGATAGTATCACTATCTACATTCTAGTCATTGAATTATGCATATGCCCTAAATTTGAAAACCGTATTCAGGGGACTGACCCTACATGACCCCCAGTAAGGCATGATTGCCCTCTACTGACCCAACATGATAACCCATCCCTTCTTAACTTTCGAGTTACCAGGTCGCACGAACTAGCTTGGGTCACTACTTCTTTCACGTGCAGGAAACTTCTTATCTCATAATCATCTATTTTAAGCAAAATCATGTCTAAACAAGACTGGTAAAATTATGATCCATTTCCACATGCATTGGTTCCAAGTTCCGAATGATTGTAGCTGAAATAAAATGGTTACCACATCTTTCCCCAGTCAGAGTTTTAAATTTTTATTCATTTTTTACATCAACAGTAATTAGTTTTATGGAACCGCCCTCTTTAATTTGTGTACACTCGAAAAAAAATACGCGGTTTCCCGAACGCCAATGTGGTCTAGCGGTTAGAACGCTGGCCTTGTAATCCTGGGGGTCTCGGGTTCGATTCCCGGCGGTGCCCGAATTTATAACCTGTGTTGGGCAAGGCCGTGGTCTAGGCAACACGGAGTTTTCCTCCGTGGCATCCCAACAATTACTCCATTCACACACAGAAGAAGGCAATGGCAAACCACTTCTGGATCATCTGCCAAGAACGTATATGAACAGGTCCCAGTCCGAGAAAAGGATGGAAGGATCCTGTTCATATGGACCTGTCGTCACACAGAACACTAAATAAAAATAATAAAAACCTAGAACACGGCCTACTTCAGAAATTCACATTTGCTGGGGAGCAAGGCAATAGTGGAATCCGTAACTAATCGCTTCAATATTACCGTTGACTTGTGACAGTTTCTGTGTTTCGTGTGTAATGTTGATAGGCTTACAAGTTTTTTTGTGGTTAACGTAAGAACAGAAAAATTGGTTAAGCTTTGATGACCGTTAACAGATGTCGGGGTTCTCCTAACCGTCATTTCCTGGGACGAGATATCGCTGTGCCTGAAAATCCCCGTATACATCATAATTCATCCACCAGAGAAAATAAACACGTGTTTAATCGACATAAATGTGGCAGGTTAATGACCTGACCATGTATGTTCAAGTTTAATAAAAACAGATTAAGTTAGCAGCACAGGGAATTCCGTACAGTTGTGTTGATGTCGGGATCGATATTTCGAGACATCGAATACTGAAGGTGCACACTGCTCGACTGTGCCACGCTCTGTAAGGAAATATCGATTGCAATAATGTCGGGGGGCAATGACCGATGATCGATTATTCTTGCTACAACAACAAAAAAACAATTGAAGCAGGCTTAGGTCAGAATACTTAAACTAAAACCGGCCGATTCTGTGAATGTATTGTCACTAACCTTCGGTGAAAGTTTTCACGTTCAAGTACATGCCAAGACGTACACAACAATGAAATAAATTAATGTAGTTTTTTTTGTTTTATCAAATACACAAAAGTTCAATTTAATTAAAGCGTTTGAATTTGGTAAAGGCTTTATTTACGTGTACACTGCTATTGCCTTGAAAAAATGACCTCGTCCACTAACCTATATCTTACTCAAAATTATTCTTTTATCCTTTTAAGTTTTGTTTTATGCAAGTTTAATATTTCATTCTGCCGAATCTAATTCAGCGATACATATTGGATTTACAAATTACGATATTTTAACTATTTACACATAATTCTTACTGATTCTTCCATTAATTTAAGCGAAAACGTCCAAATTTCTTATCCAACAATCACCTGGTGAGCTGTATATTACATAGTTAACGTAAATACGTACATGCAGCTTCGTTTACAATAAATTGTTTGCTGTCTCATTTTCCCTGGAAGCGAATGGTTAATTCACGTATCCAACAATCGTGTTGTGCCCTAGAGCTCGTACGCGTATACAATGCTCTTTTAATAATCGCATGTTTATCATATAATTACCAGAACAATTCCTCATTTCTACACAAGAATTCGTACTTGAAGTGCATTTAAAGCATTCTTTCCAGCAATGAACAATGGTAGTTCTTTCTTTTCTCTTTAAAATTACACGTAGTTACATTTCACTGCATACTGGATACTCTCGAGAAAAATAATAATTGATTAATTAGACCCAAATGAGTCAGAATAATAATTGTGTGCATTTTATTTGTTAAACAGGTTCCTCTGTTTCATATACCTTTCAGATTTCTCCGCTTTCCCTCGAAAAGCGCATGGTGAGTGTTGGAAAATTTTCAGCCAGATTTCCAATTTGTCGAATGTAACTACGTATTTCAACACTTGCATTACAAACCTTGTTTCAAGTGTCGATATCTTGAAACTATACACAACCAAATGAAACCAAATGAATCTGTTAAGCCATCCCAGTCCTTGCCCCGAGCCAGATTAATCCAATCCACATCCTAAACTCTCTTTGCCTGAGATTCGTTTTAATATTATCATGTCATATAGGCTACTGTGTTCTGAATGGTGTCCTCAAACCATAAGGACCTTATTCTTATAATGTATAAATTTTATGTTTTCAGTGTTATTTCTAAAGATAATTTTGGAATAAATTATATTGAAGTTTAACACAAAATAAATTTAATTCCCGTCAACTTTAACGGGGCTTACGATATTGATAGTAACTGTATAATAGGGTCTACATGTTTGTGTGATAAAAAAAATTAAATTTTGAGGACCTTCAGCGGGACGTGGACCATGGGTTGGAAAATTTGGCCTTGGAAGTATAAATATAATAGCAGTGAAGACAATAACAATAACAGACTGTTAAATTTAATTTCCATACGTCGATTAACACGTGTTTTGTCGAAAGTCGTGACGTATCTTAGCAACCATAATTTCACTTTCGTGCAATAGCGGAATGAGTTTGCATCTTCGGCTACAAATATTTGCGTTGGTCTCTCAACATACTGCGTCCGTGCTATGGAAGAGGTGAAACTGGTTTTGTCGTGGCAGACAACGTAAGTAACAACATCGAGAAAGTGTTATCCGCTTCGAAGTAACAACATCGAAGTGTGATTTATTAGGATGTAACTGTTGCTTTGGATGTAAGAATTGTCTTCCCATCTATGCTTATGTCTACCACATGGTGTCTTCCTTTCATGTTTTTTTTTTGTTTTGTTTAAAATGTTGTATGAATTTATCAGCGTATCAATGTATCATACACGTCTCTGCAATGCCATGTTCAATTATTTAATTACTTCATTATTATTTGTGAAGTTCCTCGTTCTGAAAATATCTCAATTCTTCTGTAACTAACTCTCCAAAGTTCCTGCCTGATATTATCCACGTGTTGTCAAATTTTCTTAAACGTCGTTAACCAGTTGATATTTTTAACGGTGAAGTGTGGTGTTTTCTTCGCGGTACGGACTAAATGTTTTAATATTATGTACGCAGCGCGTGTCTCATTATAAACAGCGATTATTTCCTTAAACAGCGTTAACCAGTTGATCTTTGTAATGGTGAAGAGTTGTGCTTTCTTCGCGGTACGGACTGGATTCTTAAATATTATTTAGACGAGCTTCGGCTTCAAAGATAATGAACCACGTGACATCGATTAAATCAATCTTAAAATGGCGTTTCAACATATTGTGAGATTTGATTATCAGCTGAAACGACGATCACATCCCGGCTGTGGTTGGAAACTGTTATATATCTTCCTGTCTGGAATACGTGTCAGTGTTGCTCCAAAGTGGCCAAGTGGAAGTTTACACGCGAAAGGAGAATTTGTCGTCAAACACGAAAACTTAAATCAGTGCGTGGGCTGTCTGTCTGCACGGGATCAGGAAATATAACTCCCACCCAGTTTATATAAAACGCTACAAATGCTTACAGCTTTGCAGTTTTTCTTTTGTGGAATTTAATGGATTTGGCTATCGAGGGGTCATTGACCGAAACAAAAGAAATACCATTTATTAACAACGCGTATGTCGAAGGGCACACACGGACGTTGGGGTTTGACAAATGGAAGACTTAGTTCACAGTGAGCCGACGGTGGTAACAAGTTTTGAAACGGTGGACAGGGTGATTTATTATTTTTTATTTAGTGTTCTGTCTGACGACAGGTCCATATGAACAGGAGCCTTCCATCCTTTTCTCGGACTGGGACCTGTTCATATACGTTCTTGGCAGATGATCCAGAAGTGGTTTGCCATTGCCTTCTTCTGTGTGTGAATGGAGTAATTGTTGGGAAGCCCCCGGAGGAAAACTCCGTGTTGCCTAGACCACGGCCTTGCCCAACACAAGTTATAAATTCGGGCACCGCCGGGACTCGAACCCGAGACCCCAGGATTACAAGGATACAACACTAAAAAGAAAGCGGGGTCTTACAATTTGCATTGGCTTTCCAGGGGTTGAAAACCGACGTAGAAAATATTACGACAAGAATTATTCAGTTTTGGGCGAACTTCCCCACATACGAAGAAGCCAACATTTAATATTCAGTGTCTATCTTGACGCCTTAAAAATTAATGGTAACTACGTGCACCACTTTTGTTTAAAATTTATTATCTCTGCATTTTTCCCAAGGAATGTATTTGTGAGTTTCGTATGATTCTCAAAATAAACATCGATCATCAACTAACCGGTCGCTCTGTGTAATGGTGAAGTGTAGTGTTTTCTTTGCGGTACGGACTGAATTAGTATATTAACTTGGTCGAGCTCCGTGATTCGAAGGAATCGTCAGTTTATTATGAATGAATACGTAATTAATTCGGGGGACGGCAGTGGAATTAGTGAGCAGAATTACGTCATGGAAGTCAGAACTATGACTGAAGGACAATCGGGCCTTGTGATTCATACCGCAGGCATTGTTTTGAGTCATTACTGTGTTTTGTATGTAGATGGTCAGCCTTGTTATGGAAGGAGGGAGGGGTCAGGATATTTCTGTCCACGACACAAATGTTATGTGTTGTAGACTTAATTCTAGAATTCCAAATATGGAGATTCTACACGTGGGAATCTTCCGCGAGTAAAAATGCTTGTAGGAAATCTATCTTTTTTATACTATAAAAATTTGTGATTAGTCGTTGTCTTCAACCAATTTGTCGTCAAAAATGACGTCATCAACAATGTCAACTTATATTTGTTTATACTCGGCATTGTTGTGGAACACAACAATGCCGAGTAAACAAATAATGCTTCACAACAAAAACTATCAAGCCAGTCGCATGATCTCTGCTCTAGAAGCAGCACGTCGCATTCTTGAATATTGACTGACAGTTGGCTTAAAACATCAGAAAAGTGAAAGAAGAAGTTGTCGGGTATTTGAAGTACCAACTCCAACAACTCCAACAAGGTAAACTGATACTCATTCGATATATTACGATTACGAAAGTATTATAAAAACTGACTTTTGATCGATTTTAAGACGAAGATTTGCAGGGGTGGAGCTGGACGAAGAAAGTTGACTGCACAAGAACTGTTGGTCTCTGAACAGCGACGTAAAGAACTACAACATCAGACCTATTTAAGAAATAAACAAAAGCGAAAGAAGACTTACATTGATAAACGAGACCATATTAACGACACATGTAGAAAAACAGAGGAAGATTTGCAAGGGTGGGATTGGACGTAGATAGTTGAACGACCAAGAACTTTTGGCCTCTGAACAGCGATGTAAAGAACTAAAACATCAGAAGGGGGGTTATTTAAGTTCTTAAAACGCAACCAACCCCCCGAGGAGCTCCGAAAGGAGCGCCCTGCTCTAGTATTTATATTATAAAAATTTGTGATTCCTCGTCGTCAATAAATTACGTCATCAACAATGCCGAGTATAAACAAACTCGGCATTGTTGTGGAACACGACAATGCCGAGTACAACACAACAATGCCGAGTGTAACACCACAATGCCGAGTTTAGTGTCTTACTCAAGATTTTAAAACGCAACCAACCCCCCCCGAAGGGGTTCGTTGCTTTTTAAAAACTTGACCAACCCCTCCGAGGAGCTCCGAAAGGAGCGCTCTGTCCTAGTGATATAAAATATACGTTATTGTTGTCTGATTTTAACCAGAATTTTAATGTGACAACAAAGCTTAGTAGAACCCAAAAAAATCTGTTCAGCGTATAGTGAGGCAGTGTGGCGAAGTTAATCGATAAATTATTTAAAAAAATTTAGCTGTGAACGTATCTGAAAACGACGTAATTAAGGTTAAATGCCGTCTCCTAAATAGGTTATGTAACCTGTCGCGTTGAGTCGAAGGATTTTCTCATGTTTTATCTGTTCCTGTAATTACACTGCCAGACGAGCCATGCAACAAGAGAAATCCTCGTACACTGTTTAAAAATTTGTCAGAAAATCATCCATACGAAACCTTGTACCAGTATCTTTTATCTGTTATATCTCATTTAACCCTTTGAAGCCGAAGATCGTCTGAATATTATTTATGAATTCAGTCCGTACCGCGAAGAAAACACTACACCTCACCATTACGAAAATCAGCTGATTAACCCTTTGAAGCCGAAGCTCGTCTTCATAATATTTACGAATCCAGACCGTACCGCGAAGAAAACACTTCACTTAACCATTAGAAGTCTAATCAGGCGGTACCACATAAGATTTAACAAAAGAACATCCCGGTCAAAGCCTTAATGATCATCTTCGCCCTACTTTTATGCAACCCGAAGGTCTATTACCGTGTTCGCGAGAGCCCTCTGCCAGCGCCATCTTCACACCTTCCAGCCGTCTTCCCCTCAGATCTATTTTAACCCTTTGTGGTCCCTTTTAAATACCACTATGGCTCTCTGCTGGTCTATTTAAATTCAACTACTATTATGAAATGGTTTGATTTTCTTTTATAACTTGTATTATAGCTTGATAAGAAGACGGAAAAATATGCATATGTCAGTGGTGGAATGTTCTCTGTGTCTAAAAATAATTTAAAAAAAATAGAATTTCCTAGCAGGATATTTGTTTTATAACTTTATCAGAAATAAAATATTTACATTCTAAGTAAATATGACAGCTACACACACGATGGTATTCTTTCGCTATGTGATGTGTGGACAAAACACTGGGTGTGAATTTTCTGGCGTCCTTGGACACATCCCTCCTGCCTCCTTTCACTATCATTTTTTTTTGTAGTGTTCTGTCTGACGACAGGTCCATATGAACAGGATCCTTCCATCCTTTTCTCGGACTGGGACCTGTTCATATACGTTCTTGGCAGATGATCCAGAAGTGGTTTGCCATTGCCTTCTTCTGTGTGTGAATGGAGTAATTGTTGGGATGCCACGGAGGAAAACTCCGTGATGCCTAGACCACGGCCTTGCCCAACACAAGTTATAAATCTGAGCACCACCGGGAATTGAACCCGGGACCCCATCACTATCATAAGGTACACAAAGTCTTACCAGGAAGACTAGGATAGAAAAAATACAAAGAAGAAGGCTTAAATGATATGCTGACAGTTGTTTACAAGCCTCAGTTTGACTCCAGATCACGTAAAAAAATTCGTCAAATACGTGGCGGACTCAGTCCTCCCTCTTTGGCGTAGATTTTCCAAATGGTGTCTTCACTTCAGATTTTCCAAGCGGAAATTTCAACGTGTTTATCTACCCCATGCATGCTACATACCCTACCGATATCCTTCTAGAATTTATCTTCCTAATGTTTGTACAGTTTTATCCTGTCTCATTTTACGTCATCACTCTTAGGTACCGTTATTTTCCTCAGTACCCTTTTCTCAAACACCCTCAATCTGTGTCCTTCCTTCAATGCGAGGTACCAAGTTTTATTGGATTTCGTTGTCTCAGGATGTGGTTTCGTTAAAATCTTTTTTAATCACGTGATGACGTGTTTAGATTCGTTGAATAACTTTGAATTTCCTACGGAAGTCGGAATTTTCCAGTTAGTGTGGGAGGTCTTTGATTTGGTACTTACCCAGAACATTGGCTGTGTGGATTTCATGGTTTTACCCAGTCACCATAACCACGTGTCTCATTATTCCCCCCCCCCCAACTTCATTTTGAACACGTGACCTGCAGTTGAAATATGGCCGTCACACAGATTAAGGATTAGATAAAACGTGTAGTTATTAATCTGTGACGGTGGTTTAACTACGTAGACCTTTTTATTTGAGGTTATGTTTTTAGTTGTAGAGGTTAGCAGTGTGTCTTACGGGAATGCCACACCGCTTTCACTGGTAAAATTGAACGCAACTGTCTCTTTCCGACTGCCAGCAAGAACTGTAGCGGAAAAGGAAGTAGGTTTTATTCTTTTTGTAGAGCGATACTTACTTAACTCGTATAGAAAAAAAAACTCCTATCGCTTGACGGTGGGTTTACCTTCATCAGTGAACGCGCTGAAATGTAACAGATGAATTAGAACTTTCTTATCGACTCGCAGGAAGACTGGTCAGTTTATTAAATATTTTCTCGGCAATTTGTTAAAATTATACTAATTAATGCAAAACGGCTAACGTATTAATCCTTAAAAGCCCAGTGGTTTCATCTTCTTAAGTCTGTTGTTTGTGTGCATCGTATGATTCTCGCTGTGAACAGCGATTACGTCCTTAAACAGCGTTAACTAGTTAATCTTAGTAATGGTGAAGTGTAGTGTTTTCTTCGCGGTACGGACTAAATGTTTAAATATTATGTTCGCAGTGCGTGTCTCATTATAAACAGCGATCATTTCCTTAAACAGCGTTAACCAGTCGATCTTTGTAATGGTGAAGAGTGGTGTTTTCTTCGCAGTACGGACTAGATGTTTAAATATTATGTACGTAGCTCGTGTCTCATTATAAACAGCGATTATTTCCTTAAACAGCGTTAACCATCTCTGTAATGGTGAAGAGATGTGTTTTCTTCGCGGTGCGGACTAGATGTTTAAATATTATGTACGTAGCTCGTGTCTCATTATAAACAGCGATTATTTCCTTAAACAGCGTTAACCATCTCTGTAATGGTGAAGAGATGTGTTTTCTTCGCGGTGCGGACTAGATGTTTAAATATTATGTACGTAGCTCGTGTCTCATTATAAACAGCGATTATTTCCTTAAACAGCGTTAACCATCTCTGTAATGGTGAAGAGATGTGTTTTCTTCGCGGTACGGGCTGGATTCTTATATATCGCTTGGAGTTAATGAATATCTTACGAATTTTTCGATGCATTATTTTTATTGACTATTTACTCGAAATTAAATATTTAAATTAGACTAACTATTTTTCATTATGCAGAGTGATACAGCGTAACAAAAGAGAAGGTTTGTTGCAAGACGCACGTGGACAAAAATAAATATGAAACGTATCTGCTCTACCATCACCCAGCTGTAAAGTAGGTCCTCATTTACCGAGGTCACGCGTACCACACAATGACGTCATCATGGTAGTTAAAATGGGGGCTCTATACGTTATAAATGAGAGCGACACAGACGTATCTAATTTCCTTTCCTCCTCTGTTTCGTGGTATTTCGTACTGATGATGTAATGGCTGCTGGTGGCATAAGGAGGACATGTCTGCCTATGGTATGAGGTGCGCGTGACGTCATCTAGACCGCTGGACGCTGCTTGGGAGAGGAGTGGAGACTTGCGTTGTACCTGTTGAATTCCAGTTGTGGAATCGGTGGTGTTGGAGGAAAGTTGTGAAAGCAAGAGTGAAGAACGAAGTAACTTGAGTCGCCAGTTTCATAACCAGCGAAAGCCAGGATTACTTATAGTTGTATTTTACGTAAGTTACAACTTCGTCTTTTTTTGTGTGTGTTCTGACGACGATTGGCTGTAAGCTTGAAACAGCCATCTTCATACTCGTTGGTTTGAAAACTAGAAATCTTACTCGGCCAACGCATTTTTATATTTTATTCGTGTAGGATAAACTGACGCTATAAAATGTATTTAGTGAATCCTCTTGAGAATGTGACACGATTAAAAAAGAAATTGTGAACAAATCAAGTTACATTTACGAAGAAATTAAGTGTAGGTTATGTTCGGTGCAGAATGTTTTACGTTCCCATGTCCAATATAAATATGTAAATATTACAATATAAAAACTATAATTGTCCATATGGGCGTGAAATACGTGTCTTTTATCCCGAGGGACTGTTTTGGGGGGGGGGGATATTTTGATCCAAGAGCGAGGAAGTCACGTGATAAAGAAGACGCCATTGCTCGTACATTTCGCCAGAGATTGTTAGGGCTATTACGTCATGGATGGGTGTGGCGTGTAGCACACATGGGTTGATGAGAAAAAACAAACAAATAAGGGGTGGATAACGACGTTTCAGAAGTGCTTGCTGCCTCCATCATCAGGGTGGATTTTTTCCGGCTTAGGATGGAGTCCAGTGTGACTTTTTTAAACGGAGATTATTG
The DNA here is from genome assembly GCF_977971745.1 of Zootermopsis nevadensis. Lineage (NCBI taxonomy): Eukaryota > Metazoa > Arthropoda > Insecta > Blattodea > Termopsidae > Zootermopsis > Zootermopsis nevadensis. The sequence continues at coordinate 2,432,428 of NW_028259163.1, forward strand.
TGAATTCAAAGATGATGACGTCACTTAGGGTGTTTTCGAAACTAATTTGAATTTGTTTGTTTCTCATTAGAAGACATAGTGTCTGCAGTAATACAGACGTGTATGGTCAGTCATCATTTAAGGGACAACTGAGAACACTAATAATGTTTAATTATGGAGTGCGTGTTCTTACAAATGTACAAATCCGCAGGCGAAGTTTCGGTTTTGTAAATTTTAATCTTTACATGTTTTAGACAGAAGACGTCGTTAAAAATGAAACGATTTTCTCAAACTATAGGTAAAACCTGTTTCACGTCTGGCTGATGAGCTTTTAAAGAACGGTGGTTGCAGTATGTAATTAACATCACTTTGTCCACGGAGTGTATTTAAGGCTTCGTACGAGAAGTTGGTACTAGTAACGGTGACGCGTTGTGTTTACTTTGCGGTAAGGACCGAAATGTTAAATATTTATTTAGTCGAGCTTCGGGCTTCGGAGTGTTTAAGTGAAACTCGGAGACGTGTGAATATAAACTAGTTAATGAGCTTCGTACTTTTCCTGCTACTTACATTCCTTCTCTGACAACGAAACTTTTAAGTCAGGCAGTGCTGCATAACTTTCACTCTCGTTTTACGTTAACTGTGTCATGGTGACCTAGATGCATGGCTCCGAGGTGAAGTACATTGGTTCATTACGTACATTCGTTCAACCTTGTGGGGTTATAAAGATACATCACAGGATCATAGAGCAGGGGTAAGTTAGGCAATATGTTGGCTAGACTACTGGCTGGACGATCAGGGTTCGATTCCCGGCGGTGCCCGAATTTATAACTTGTGTTGGGCAAGGCCGTGGTCTAGGCAACACGGAGTTTTCCTCCGAGGCATCCCAACAATTACTCCATTCACACACAGAAGAAGGCAATGGCAAACCACTTCTGGATCATCTGCCAAGAACGTATATGAACAGGTCCCAGTCCGAGAAAAGGATGGAAGGATCCTGTTCATATGGACCTGTCGTCAGACAGAACACTAAATAAATAAAAATAAATAACTATATCTTGTGCTAATCCAGACTTGTGTCCTTTTGGTAAAATTAGAAGGTTACGCACTCAGAAGCAGAGAAAGGAGAGGGGGTAAGGAGAGAAGTTGCGTAACTTGTCTAAATAATATTTAAGAATTTAGTCCGTACCTCAAAGAAAACACCACACTTCGCCCGTTACAAATATCAAGTGGTTAATGCTGTTAAGAAGTTTAAGTTCCCCGTTTAGGCCGGATGTTTTCTCTTCGTTACCAAGTTCCGACTCAGCCTCAAATTAGACCGTCGTTGTGGGCTCTTTCCGTGAGGTAAAGGGGCCAAAGTCTGAAACTAAAAACTCGGTGACGTCATGACATGAAGAATGATGATATGAGAAATTACAAAATAAAACCAACATACGTAATTGTTATGGTTTTAGTGATGGACAACATCCGGTATGATATTCATATAATGGATCGACCATTGTCGTAGGGGCACCTTTACCTTCTGGAAGTGGTGAAAGAATTGGTCGCTGTCTCTTTACAGATCTGAGTAGGCGAGCAACATGGGTTATGGACAGGAGATGGACGGCTGTGGTCAGTGTATGAAGTACAGCATGTTCATAGCGAACTTCATCATATTTGTAAGTATGGCGTTGTTACATTCGTACATCACACGATCTCCGTTGTATCTGCATCGCAGCTTTGAACCCATTGCACAATAATGGCACTTATCTGCACTTTTTAAATTCATTTTGGTACTTGTGGGTTATCGGGACACATCGCTTTAAAAATAGGTTAGGTTAGGTTAGGTTAATGTGTGTGGATAAATTACATATACTTGAAAGTTATATTTTATTTCAATAAATGACAACTAACCTAACCTAAACTAACCTAACCTAACCTAACCTAACCTTAACTAACCTAAACTAACCTAACCTAACCTAAACTCACCTAACCTAACCTTAACTAACCTAAACTAACCTAAACTAAACTAACCTAACCTAAACTAACCTAACCTAAACTTACCTAACCTAACCTTAACTAACCTAAACTAACCTAACCTAAACTCACCTAACCTAACCTAAACTCACCTAACCTAACCTTAACTAACCTAACCTAAACTAAACTAACCTAACCTAACCTAAACTCACAACCTAACCTAAACTCACCTAACCTAAACTAACCTAACCTAACCTAAACTCACAACCTAACCTAAACTCACCTAACCTAACCTAAACTCACAACCTAACCTAAACTCACAACCTAACCTAATCTATTTTTAAAGCGATGTGTCCCGATAACTCACAAGTACCTTCATTTGTTTTAATTTATCATTCTGACTCTTAATTTATTTCTTAATGCAGTGATCCCTTGCTGTTTATTAATTCAAATATTTGTGGTTTTCCATTTTTGTCAGTTTTGCCATGAGTCAACAACAACATTACCTGCTGGTTTTATTACAATTCGTCAATCATACGTAACATGTACATTCGACAGATGCCTTTTCGACCTTAAGTATCCCAAACTAATGCCAGCATCTGTCTTAGTAGTAGTATATAATTAATATTATATTTGCATTTGTCGTACCCTCTTGTTAATAAAATATTTTTATAACTTTGAAATGTAGCGTCGTCCCTTGCTTAGACTTATCCTATCTTACAGTAATATTTTATGAATATTTCTCTTTCTTGTGGTCACATGTAACACCCTCGTCATTGGGGTTGATTATCGTAGTATTTTATTTTACATATTCAAGAGTTATTTGTGTACGCAGAAAGTGTTGGTCACTGACGGTGGATTACGTGTGTCATTCTTTTTAATTTATTTTATTGTAATATTCTGTCATATTTCTTTCCTTCCTACTTGTATTCATTCTTTACGCACGAATTTCGGTTTTTTTAAAAATATTTTTTTAACTTTTAATATTAATATCTCGTGAAACGTATCTGATAATCTTGTATGCTTATTCGTTTAATGTTATGGTTAAACATAAAATAAAATGCTCTGGAATCAACTGAGTAGACGCAATCTTACGCTACGTTTCATCTACGAAATTTTGTCATTTTCTTTCAGTGGGTGAGGTTTCCGTGGGTGCGAACCTCGATTGGAGCAGTGTGTCCACAAGCATTGGTTCGGTAGTGGTACAGTTGTTTGAAACGAGTGGCTTTGCATGTTTGCTTGAATATATGTTGCGTGGCTTTCTTTACAGATTTGAGTGTTTGTAAGTTTTGTGAACACCAAGTCCCATATTGCCATTATAATTATTCTCGTAATAATATTGATAATTACTATCTCGATGATGGTAATTACGACAAAAACTCTATGGAGCAGAGTCTGTTGTGAGAATCTAATAGATCGTTACGTATAGTCGGCGCAGTAGTTTTTGGCCGGTGGAGAAGCTGGCGGGCGGGCCTAGTCTGTGTACCTGAGGTGGCACGGTCAGCGTGTTTCTTTTGTTTGGGCGTTCAGTCCGATAGGCTCCTCGGTGCAGTCAGTGACTCGCTCCTAGCCTTCCCCTTGAAAATTCCAAGCTAGCGGAGCTGGCGGACGGGCCTACTCTGTGTACCTGAGGTGGCACGGTCAGCGTGTTTCTTTTGTTTGGGCGTTCAGTCCGAGACTCGCTCCTAGCCTTCCCATTGAAAAATTCCACCGGCCAAAAACTACTACGCCGACTATAGTAAATAAATTCCTTCAATCATGGCGGTTAACACAACAACTACAAACATTTTGACGCTTTTGTCTTTCACAGGTTGGCGGTATCTCAGTGCTAGGTATTGGCATCTGGACTCTGGTGGACAAATCTTTCATGAATGAGCTGTTGGGTACTAACTTGTTCCTCGGTGCCGTGTACATCCTTATCGCGACAGGCGCCATCATCTCCCTCATCGCATTTTTTGGCTGTCTGGGAGCCCTCAAGGAGATAAAATGCATGCTTCTGACGGTAAGAAAGTTTCTTCTATGACGAGTGTCGTAAATTTTTCAGTTTCGTACGTAATCGTATACCTTGCAGGTGACGGCGTAACGTACTTTCCGCTGCGAGAACCTCGGATCCCTCTCTCCCCCCCTCCCCCTATCCCCCCTCTCTCTCAGAGCTCCCGTCGTGTCCAAAATTTGAATTGGGGGTTCTACAAAAAATGCTGGAATATAAATGCCATCGTTAGCTTTGGTTTGTTAGTCGTGATGACAGAGCTCGTAATTTGTTACGTGCGGACTGAAGAAGGGTGTAATGAAGTTGAGGAATTGTAACGTTGAAGAGACTTTGAGCTCGTCTTGATGAATCCTCCAATCATTAAGTGAGAACTGTACTATATATATATATATATATATATATATATATATATATATATTTATTTATTTATTTCAAAATATCGTCACGCGGTATATTTTTTTTTTTTTGTGGTTTGTTACAGTATTTCATGATCGTGTTTCTGATCTTTGTGACTATGCTGGTAGGTGGTATTCTTGGTTATGTATTTCGCGAAAAGGTGCACACCACAATGGAACAGGAGATGCAGAGTACCCTGAGGACGTATTCAGCAAACAGATCTGTGAAACGAGCTTGGGACGACACGCAGGAGAAGGTACGTGTATCGGTCGATTATCCAAATATTTGTGTAAATAGTAATTTTATTACTTGCGGTGAATTTTATGGGATGGAATTAATTCAGTCTTTTGAAGATCTGTTATAATTATAAGAGGCGTATTTTTATTTTATTTTTTTATTTTCAGTATTAACGTAATTAAATTCGATGTTTGGTCGATTATTTCAAATGATTTTAACGCTTTAAATGTGACGAGGGGAAATTTACGTCTGGTGCGATGAAAGGTTGATTCGAGCAGCCGGGATTCAATCTGAAATTGTTACGTCTCGTTAGATAAGCTGCTTCTAGTGCAGTCGAGAGTTGGGTCAGAGACGAAACTTGGCTGTTAGTAAATTTTATTATAATACGCAGCTGATATTTTGAAATTTCTGCGCTAGAATGCGCCTAAATTTAGGCGAATTTTAATTTAGGTCCGGCATAAATTCAAATATTTATAGGTAGAGTGCTTTCACAAAGTCTCTGGGGCTGAGACGCGGAGAACGTCGATGAACTCTCGATAAAGATTGTTACGCGGATTTCCAGGGTCTTTGTGAAAGTACGACACAACAGTCCTGCCCCCCCCCCCCCCAAAAGGAAGCTCTTGGGGGCACAGCGTCGTTGAAACTGTCTCTCGATATTTTTATTTACAGCTCAAATGTTGTGGGGTCACCTCCCCTGTGGACTGGAAAGATAGGGTTCCGGAAAGTTGCTGTAGGATTCACCCAGAAAGTTCAGTAAGTTGAATCCAGAATACGGAAATACTCTTTGAACTGTACCCATGAAGAAAATTTTAATTAATTATGGCCCCCAAATTATGTTTATCAACAAAAAAGAAGACGTCGTTGGGAATGTGAATTGTATTTCCGAGTTGCGAGAGAAATTTTGTTATTGAATAACTGAGATGTGATAAGCGAATATTTCAATTTTTTTTTTTTTTTTTTTTTTTTTTTTTTACAATTTACGTCATTCCAGAGTGTAAAATTTATTTTCTTTCAGTCTTTTGGGAAGTGCTTTTTGTTGCCTGGAAACATCTACACCTCGGGTTGTTTGAACATAACCGAGAAATTTGTCAAAGAACACGCCGCCATCATCGGAGGGGCTGGAATTGGCGTGGCCTGCTTGATGGTAACTATTAGGTTTAAGATGCAAAATAAAGTTTTCTCGCCTGTATTTTTTTAAATGCGTTCCGTCACCTTTCGCACAGTCTGCAGTTTTATTCGCAGAGAGCATAAAAATAACTCTTTAATTCTTCGCGTGTCCGGTTGCAAAAATTTTGTATTTGAAATTAATCGATGAAATTCTTATGTTCCTTTTAATTTTCCAGCTGTTAGGAATGATATTTTCTTGCGCGCTCTTCAAGATGATAGAATAAAGCCCTCTGGGTGGGGGTGGACCTGCGTCGTTCAACCACGTAATCATCCTTAACGAACGACGAAACTCGAATTATAAACCAAGAACAGAAGAAATCCTGTTTCAGTGATATGTTGCAGAATTTTTGGTGTCTCGAGATCGTACTATTATTTACAGAGTTTCGTACTTTACGATTCAACTTTAAACGTTAGAAAATAAAATATATTTATGCAGGTATACTTTGAACATTTTGAGGGTCATCGTGAGAGAGAATTTTGCTGGAGTTATATTTTGAAAAATACATTTCACTGTCGGGACTTTTAATTATATAAAGACTTGTTTCAGTGGACAGATGATGATGATAATTTTGATTGTTAGGTTAGGTTTTGTACATTTAATATTAAGTAGAAAGGTATTACAATTCATTGTCGTTTGAATGCATGCGTAAACTGTGACGTTCTAATTAGTAAGTTAAGTGCCTAATATTAGATTCCATTTCCTACGTCGATTGCAAATAATTAAAAAATTATGGATATTAACTTGTTATTTAGAAATGAAAATAATATTATTGATTTTAAAGAAATTGTGTTTGAAAATATACGTACGGACTGATTCTTTACTTATGATAAGAGTTTCTCTTACGCGGGGTCTATACCGAAGAAGTTGAGATTACGTAAAATTACGTATTAGGTTACGCGTAAGGCTTTTGTGGTTTATTGATCTCTTCTGATGTAAAAATTGATCTCACGGAAGCGAGTATGAAGATGGATGTCTTCTGGGCGATTGTGCCTTGAAGTCTCGTTAAAGTTTACCAATGTTTCAGAGGTCCTTTCTGTCTCCATTGCCCTGATGATGGAGGCAACAAGGACGAATACATGATTTGTAAATAAATAAAAATATATCTGATATTAGGCACGTTTCCATTGTACATTTTATAGCTATAGAAATTTAGTTATAGAATTTTTAGAAGTATAGTTTTAGTACGCACATTTTAGGTTAGGATTGTGTTAAGTAGTACAGTGTCTTCTCGATGCGTGTCGCCACCTGACTATAGGCCAGCGTCAGCGTACCTGAGTGTTACTGGATCCCCGATACAAGTTTAGAATTGTTGTGTAAGGAAATAAAAGAAACAATTTATGTTGGAACTAACACCAAGATCATAAATACAGCTGAAAATTCTATATTCTGAGACACTGCACGTTCTCTTCACGTCATTTGAAAAGGTAAGCATTGACGTACGTTCCCGTTTAAGTATTTTCTAAAACTACGAGTTCTCGTTCAGATATTTTAACATGTGGGGTATTATTCTGTACGCGTCCTCCTCTAAGTGAAAATTATATGGAGTAAAATTATGCTGTAACCCGGACCACCAAGTTTAATTTAATTAAGCGCGCGTCATTTTTAAATTGGTGTCTCGTCCGGAAGTGACCTACCGGATCTGAATTCATTAATATCGTAAATGCTTGGAATTGAGACTTAGTAAAGTTAGGTTAGGTTAGAATTGTAATTCACTACTACAAGCGAGTTAGTAAAACTTAATGTCCGTAGATAATGATATCCCGTACTTAACGCACCGTTTACATTTTTTTTTAAATATTCTGAAACTGGTAGCGCTCGACGTGAGTCATTTTTTTTTTCGGGATTAACAGTTACCGGAATGAAGTAGGTTTTTCATTGGCTGGTAGTTTAGAAGTGACGTAAACTTTAAACTGTGGTAACAAACCATACTTTAAATGTGTAGTCAAGTATAGATGTCTATACTTATTGGATGTAATTTTTCTGTGTTTGATTTCGTAATAAATTAATTGTTACGTACATATACTTACCAACCTTCCACACAAATATTTCCCTCGCTTTGTTATCAGATTGAGAGGCATTGTACATTTTCATAAATAATTTGTGCTTTCAACTCGTACCTTAAGAAAGGGTAAACTGTGTTTTTGATGTCTCTGAGCTTGAGAATGACATAAGGTAAGACGCTGGCAACCCGGTGTCGAAAATGCCACTCGACCAAACGCCCACGCGAGATTCGAAATTGATTTCGGTTCAGCACGAATTTTTTTTATTCAGTTTGCTCTCACTTGTCTGTGGTTGTGTGGATAAGTTTACTATATACTTTATAAATATCCACGTAATAATTAGTTTCGAGTAGCGAACATGAAAATATAGTTCTTAGATTAAATTACAAGCCAAAATAATAATACCTTTCACGATATATAAATAAATAAAAGTTGCAAACTTTCATCAGTCGTAAATAATATATTCTTATACAGTAAATGTTTATAATTAATATTTCCCATCTGTTGCTATTAAAATCTATGTGTCTCACTACCTAATCTGCCCCCTTCACCTTTACACAGATAAAAAGAAATTATCTCCGGATATAGGTGGTCGTGTTTTTGACTGGTGTAAAGTTAATGTTTGTACACGTGGAAAAAATGTAAAGTGCCATGAAAATGTGGAATGAGCTAAGGAAAAAACTGATTTTTCAGCTCATCTCAGTCTAAATCAAAAATTTGTGCAGGAAAAGATTAAAAAAATGTATAATTACGGGACTACGTGTTGCTTTCTCTCAGCCTCCAGGGGTGTTAATGAATGTGAATATTACTACTTCCATTAACGTAATCTTTCCCCTTTCCATGTCAATTTAACTTATATTTTTATGTAATTTTCTTTATCTATGTAATAATGTAAGAATGCAGTGAATGTATACGAGTGTTAATTAAAATGTAATGTTTACAACCAGAAACATTTTGGGATTTTTATTCCTATCCATTCTTCGCCCACGTATATCTGTTCTTATGACATGATTCTACCCCGAACGTCGAGGTGGCTGTCACCCCAACACTGATAAGTAAGAATGAGTGTCTGGATGTTGTTTGGCACAACGCTGGCAACTTCACGTCGGCTGTCACGAAGTAGTACTTAACCTCAAAACCAGACGTAATGTACGCTGGCTGTGGTTTGTTTATCCTAAATACTCTGTTTTTGTTTTTGTTTTTTTTGCAGATTACGTAGTGATGAGTGTTTCATAATTTATTAAACGTCGCTTTATGTATCGTAGCGTAGAATTAATTAAGGTTTTGTTATAATTGAGATACAGTCTGTGTTTAAGAAAGGGTTAATGGCTTATGTGAAATTTCTATTGTAACTATTTTACAGAGATCCATCTTCCAATCTACGCCGATGTCTTCATTGTGTATTTTTTCGTGAATTTCCGAATAATTTTGTCTACATTTTATTTTCCCCCAATCAATTATACAGACTAGATAAGGGAAATTTAAATTCGGTATTTGTTTACTTTAACCTAATACATTTCAGACCTGGAGACGTGCTAGACAGATGTCCAGGAAAACCTGGTTCTCGCCCAAGATTAGAATATTTAAATATTCTAAATCACGACATTCGGTAACAATCTTAAATAAATAAGTTTATTTTTAATTATAATTTGAAATTTGTTGAATTGGATTGATCAGAGCCGAGTCAAAAATGTTTATTGTTAGAATTCAGTACAGGCCTAGTAGTTCGTAGATGGTTCAGAAAATATTTTTATTTATGTGAACAATTATTACACGGGTCAAAATATTACTTATTTGATTCATTTAATTCATTTATTAATATTAATGTTTTTATTATAGTTCTTCGCATTAACTCGCAGGGCATGCTGGGTAAGTATGGCGGACGAAGTGAGGTTAGTGGCTTGTCATTTGAATATCTCTGATACGGTTGTGAAAGTACGATAACACTTCAAAATGTATCCAGTTATCTACAAAGACCTATCAGTTACAGATCCTTTCTGTGTGTCACACAACTGCAAATTCACGTAGTACATTAATTGTTTTATCAACATCGTACAATCCAAACTAATACGCAATTTATCATTCAGTATAGTTCCAAGAACTAGTCTTAATACGTGTGATAATGTGAATCATTCGCCATTTTATATCTTACGTTTTGTTATTTTGCAGCGAGATGTTTTAAATACATTTATGAAGCTTAGAATATTATTTTATACGTTTCACTAACTATCGTTCACGTATCAATTATCTCTAAACTGATACATACACTGCAATATTAATAGGGTTATATATTATAATTAAACGAATCTGTACGTAATATCATTATAAATATATTATCAATAATTAGGTCGTGTTTGTGAAATTGTAGGCAAGATAGATACACAGAACTAGCGAAGAAATTTGCCTTTTAACGCTGCAAATGTGTAGTGGTTTTTACACAGCGCAACCGTGAAGCAAAACTTACGCGTTGGCATTTGAGTGCGTGATCGGAGTGAATCATTTTGTCACTGATATGACACTCGACGGTATCTCATCACATCCCAGAGGTGGGGCAGACTTATCAATTTAGTCTGATGTCCCCCCCCCCCCAAAAAAAAAAAAAAACTTGTCTGTTGTTTGAATTATTTTTCTGTTCAGACATACGTCAGACGCTTAAGATGGTTGTTACGCCATATGGTTTGTTAGATATTGAACGTTTCGGATACGTTTGCTGCCTCCATCATCAGGGAGATGACAGTAACTTAATCTGAAACTCGTCTTCGTAAAATGTTGCTATTATTTAATTATGATACTAAGGTTATATATAATCTGGTTCTCTTCTTTGCTTTGTTGCCAAGGTGGGATCGGGTTCGATGAAGGGATTTATGGGACGTTTATGCTGGATTTTTGTAACATCATTGGTTCGATTTCCCGCTTTGTTTTGTGATTGGTTGAATAATTTAAATTTAAGTCAGAATAACTCTTCTCTGATTGGTCGGTTCGATACCCGAGGTCAACTTTAACAGTTTACATCTCGTGGTGACGCTAGGTCACTTTTGCATAAACCCAATTAATAGGGGTTCGAACTCTTAGGGGGCGAAATACTGCAATTGCCTGTCAAAATATCCAGTTACAAGAAGTTTTAAACTTCTTGAATGTGGATTTTTTTTTCTCGAAAGAACAGCTGACAGTGACAGATGAAGGTCTGTGTTCCGCTGACCCTTCGCGACGTGTGTGGGTGTGAATGTATTTAAAACGGAAACATTACTTAATCCTTGGTAGACGATTACAAGCCTTAGCCCACATTCTTCGTACAACTGCTTTTATCATGAATGAAACCTATATATTACTCATTCGGCATGAATTTCGTTTCTTTACGAATTAACTGAATTACATAACTGCATCTTAATAAGCCAAGAACAGAATTATACGTAATTCACATCGTAATTTGTAACTGATATAACAAACTATTAAAATAATAGATTAGCTGTCTGTGTATGAAAGAACACAGTGAACATAAATTATTTTAATTCTGAATTTAGAACTTTCTTAGACGAATTATATAAACAGTTAGTACCACATTAGCCGTGGAGCCACGGTGGTCTAACGGTTAGAACGCTGGCCTTGTAATCCTGGGGGGTCTCGGGTTCGGTTACCGGCGGTGCCCGAATTTATAACTTGTGTTGGGCAAGGCCGTGGTATAGGCAACACGGAGTTTTCCTCCGTGGCATCCCAACAATTACTCCATTCACACACAGAAGAAGGCAATGGCAAACCACTTCTGGATCATCTGCCAAGAACGTATATGAACAGGTCCCAGTCCGAGAAAAGGATGGAAGGATCCTGTTCATATGGACCTGTCGTCAGACAGAACACTACAAATAAAAATAATAAATTCCACATTAGCCATGAATTATCGTTCGTCTATTACATCTTCAATTTTAAACGCACTGACTATATAGCAGTTGTGCTGATGCCCACTTCGATTTCTCTGGTATTTGAGGGGTTTTTTTTATCACAGCGTGCTCACGTTTACATTTGATCATGTCTGTATCTCGTCGCTAAGCGATAATCTGTATTGATATCAATTTTACTGTTTGCAACGTATCCAGATTGTAATGTAGATTTTAAATAAACTGTTTTGTCGCGAAATTAATCAGTGCGTTCCAGAGAGCCATGGGAAATGCAATACGTATGTGAAAATATAATTTGTATTAAATTATGTTTTGGATATAACCCTGAGTAATTTCAAATTGAATTCTTCAATGGCTGAGGTGAGTCTTATATGGCAAGATAAGGCATTTATCTATAGCATACATAAGCCTTACGTAATTGCAAAAAAAAAAGGACTTTGAATTTTTACATTTCATAAATATTTTCAATTAAACGTTTAAATTACGTTGTTGACTGAATGTACCACCTTTTATACAATTAAATTTCCCTTTTTCGGGATGGAATAGAAGTTTTCAGATAAACAGATTAGATGCGAATATGCTTAATAAGTTATGTTCTTTTTTAAATAACCTTGGCATCGAGAAAATGGCATGAGATTTGCAATTTGGAGAGTCGAAATTGGTCTTGTGGGTAGATTGTGTAAATACAAGCATTTTCGTAGAAAATACTTCCTCTAACTTCCGCCCTGAAGACAGAAGAAATATGTTCCTTCGAAACGTTGGTATCTGCGTACAAGTCTACACGACGTTACGTGATATTTAGTTCTCAGACATCATCATCATCATGAGTCCATGTCTGAGGCCCAGTTGCCTATAACAGTCACATGTAAGCGTCAAAGAACTTAGTCGAATTTGTTCCGTGATGGAATTTTTATAATGGGATTCTTGAATGGACATTCGAAGAATTTTTAACCCTCCGGTTAGATGTCTCTTTTGTATACGTGCGTGTTACTTAAATGTTAACGCTTAATTCAGCAGGCAACGAATGATATTATTAATCCGCCCGTGGAAGAACGTCTACCAGCAGATACTAGAAACTGCCTTGTCGTCTCATACGACCTGGAAACGACTGGTTTGAGTTCAGATGACGAAATAATACAGGTCGGAGCGTACACATACATTCCAGCTGGTACAAGATCTTCAGAATTCAGCCAGTTTATCTTACCAGCTACGAGACATATTCATCCAGAAGCCGCCTGCAAAATTGGGCTTAAAGTTCACGAAGGAAATCTTTACGATACCAGGTGAATTTACTTCTCACCGGACCTCTTACATTGCAAGTCATAAGATTTTGTTTCTTACCGATATATTCATAAAGTGAATGTAAAACAGACATTTTGTTTTTCATAGATGCAATATTGCACTATTCATGAAGCAGCTTTTGAAGCCAAAGTTAGTCGAAATAGCATTTAATAATCCAGTCCGTACCGCGAAGAAAACACAACTCTTCACCATTACAAAAGATCGATTGGTTAACGCTGTTTAAAGGAATAATCGCTGTTTATAATGAGACATGCATTGTGTACATAATATTTAAACATCTAGTCCGTACCGCGAAGAAAACACATCTCTTCACCATTACAAAGATCGATTGGTTAACGCTGTTTAAGGAAATAATCGCTGTTTATAATGAGACACGCGCTACGTACATAATATTTAAACAGCTAGTCCGTACCGCGAAGAAAACACAACTCTTCACCATTACAAAAGATCGATTGGTTAACGCTGTTTAAAGGAATAATCGCTGTTTATAATGAGACACGCGCTACGTACATAATATTTAAACATCTAGTCCGTACCGCGAAGAAAACACAACTCTTCACCATTACAAAAGATCGATTAGTTAACGCTGTTGAAGAAAATAATCGCTGTTTATTCTCAGAATCTGCTTTGTGGGTAGAATTCGTAGTAGTTAATTATTAAATAATATGTTACATATAGTTACCGCTGAGTTTTAAATGGTTAATTAAATGCAATTTGCTAATTAATTTATGTATTTATTTGCTTATTTGTTTTTGTTCTCAGGACTAAATCAGTTGTGCCGACAGTTACTGAGTCCGAAGGACTTCTCTTATTTTTAAAATGGTTAACGTCTGTCAAGGAAGGATACGATGGTATAGTGCTTGTTAGTCACGGGGCGATATTTCTCGACATTCCAGTATTGATTCGAGCTATACAGCGCACTGGCATGTCAGAAAGTTTCTTCCAGGTAGACTATCTTATCTCAATGAACGGCCCGCAAAACAATATGACGTGCTGATAAAATATCCATTTATCGCACGAATTTATTAATTTTAACCTGTTTTCCTGGTTTTAAGAGCATACAGGTTTTGTAGTGTATCAGTATGTTTGGGGAACCCCCCCCCCCCCACGTAATAATGTTTCGAAGAATAAACAGAAATTTGTGAAATTTAGTATGAGCGTCATGCCTTTAAAGTTTAAAGAACCTGTGTATTTTAACGTCTCTGCCAACAAATGCAATGTTGATCGCCAAAAGTTGGTTAATGCATAGTTTGTGGTTAAGTTTGATGGAAAAGGGGCTCTTGACAAAAAGATTTCGGACGAATTTAATTACGGTTAATGTTATTAAAATACAATTCACACTTTATGACAACATGAAACTTAAAATAGAACACATTTTATAGCTTTTGATACCGATTTTTACAAAGAAAAGCGAGTTTAGAAAAAAAACTAATAAATCACTTTTCGAAATATAGTCAAGTTAACAAACAAAAACACTAACATACTTAGTAAAAGGCGAAAACTTCAAAGAGTGTGTCAATTAAGTAGATACACGCAAAGCCTTAGTTACGTAAGATATGTGTGGTCTTCCTCAGTTCCTCCTAGCAAGTACTGAGACAGTACTTTAAAAATATGCTACAGTCTACCGATTTTTTTAAAATTCAGTTTCTCATTCAAAATACTTTTCAAATTCAAATCTCCCAGCCCAGTCGTCGTTAATGGACCCAGGTTTAAATGTTATTTTGTGGTCTTCTGGGTTATGTTGCCATGACTACCGACGCTCCTAGTTCGTAAAACACACAACCCAGAAAACCTCAACGTCCGTGAGTTTGCTTTCGTGTCTCAGTTCCATCACAGTGATATTCATTTTATTATTTAGGTTGTGTTAGGATTTTGCGATTCGAACGCCATCTTCCAAGAGGATAATTCCCGATGTTACCGTTCATTGTCACTGCAACATTTGTACCAGAATTTTGTTGGGAGTCGCAGACAGGTCCATCGAGCAGCTGAAGATGCCAAGGACCTTTATACCCTCCTTCGTCGATACTTTAAAGTGTAAGGAGTTTTCAGTTACATTTTAGGAGTGAAATCTCAAATTAATCAACTACGAATTTTAGAACTCGTATTTTATAACGATTCTATAAAGGTTTATGGAAATGGTTGATTAATTATGCGAATATTATATTGAATACTGTTCACTATTTCGAACATATTTTATATACATTACGTTTTGGAATGAACCAGATTCTTAGAGTCCTAATATTCAAAGAGTCACGTGGAAATACGTACAATAACAAATTGTCAAATTACAATCGATCGCTCGAATTCAGTCATACAACAAACTTCGAAACATTAATATAAAATGATGTTGGATAATATTCAAATTAACATTTATATAATACATTTTTCAGCATGTCTTAATACGCCTTCGCCAACTTCAGATTCTTATACATTCTTTATACAAAGTCCATAAAATGAATAGTAATGAGGAGGCTGTTATCTCACTGAATATTTGATTATCTCCGATTAAATTTGATAATAGGAATTACTATCGAAGTTTGTCAGGTGATAAGTCGATCAAAGGTAACTTTCACTCTTTATAAAAGTTAATCAAGACAGTACAAGCACGACTTGTGAATATTTTAAAATTTACCACGATAAAATCTGCCAATCAGAATGTCAAATTGTTTATAACCCATTTCTAAAGCTATTGACAAGAATCGTATCTTGTTAAACCTTCCCATGCTAAATGTTTCAATAGATGACATTAATTTATTCTATATTTTTATAGTAACGTAAATATTTAATCATCACGATTTAGGAAATTTTTCCTTTTTGTCAAGGAATGGCAAGGGATGAATTTTCTATTTTTGAAACGACACGCCACAAATGTAAAAGACAGAAGGAATTGTTATAATTAATTCGTAACATGGATATTATTAGAAATAAACTTTAACTATTGCAGGGAGTCGCTGTCGTTAGACATCCCGAGGTTGGAAATGTACACGTATACTTTTCGTTGCATGGAATTCTATTCGAAATGGAAATATTATGTAGATGTGAAAATCGAAGGTTTGAGAGTCATTGTACGTAATCAAAGGAAAACGAGTGAGAAGAAGAAGACAATCATATTGAGGAACCTCGTAGCTGCTGGTTATGACATCCAAAATCTTTTGGATGACTTTTCAAAGTCTCCATCAGAACAGTCATTCAAAGAGGAGTTGAAACGGAGAATCCAGGTTATGAAGAGCAATCATGAGAGTTATTTGTTGGATACGAGAATTGTCAGCGTTGAAGAAGTCATCAATGCCGTGACTGCATCTGAGCTATATCTGAGTAGAAGGTCGCTGCATCCACAATAATAATTTTATATAATTGACCTTTCTACAATTGGCAAATCTTACATCAATTAATTAAACAACGTACATCCTAAGCATCGTCTTGGGATCATTATTTTCATCATTCCACTGGAATCCGCATCAACTGCGTAAGTTTTAATCTCCTACTACCAGTAATAAAATGGTGGACAGACAACTAACGAGAGGGAAATGGCAGTATTGCTACTCTGTAATGATGTGCGCATGCGCAGGTCTTATAAAGATACGTATATTTTTCAAAGGTTTTTTTTTTGTAGGTAGGCAACTGCATTACATCTATATTTAGCTTCTGGTTTAACGCTGATGATAATCAATAATCGACTGGAACTCGGCATTTGATATTCGATGTGGGAGTACATCATAAATATACATATAAATTTTGTATGAGTCAGTAATAACAAAGATTGAAATAACAAACATAACCTAACAAATACAGAATATGCAATTACGTAACAAGTGCTTTTCCAAAATGAGAATATTACTGTTACTACAGAATTATGAACTGCATACACATCCATGAACTAAATTTGATTTGATTGTTGATTTATAAATTTAAATTACGTATAATATAATATTAATAGTAGACAATGTTAAGAGCTGGGATAATGTGCAATGGAAAAGTAAGTTTTATTAGTTCTGTCTGGAACTAACTGTTTTTTTTTTTAAGAATGGCTATACTGACCTCGTGATGTCTGTGGAGTCACTGTAACAGATTAGTAACTGGGTTTTATTACATAATATTCATACAGTTGTAACAAAATAATTACAGAATTTTTTAAGGACGCTTATCATCACTGACATATATATTAATCAACTCTGATTAGACTTCGTTTATGGAAAAAAGACTTTGATAATGACGTCAATAATAGGGGGGTCAGTGGTGGCAAACTTTTTCTGCACAGAATATTTTTTTCCTGCATCTTACGCGTGTGCTTCAGAATTTATTCTTTCCCCACATTGAAATTAATTCTGATACGTGTTTACGAATTTGAAATAGAACTGTAACCAAATTACCCAGGGAAGATTTTTAACACTGATATAACACAAAGAATTTTATATACATATATAAAATTATAATTCATAATTATGTAACTTAATTATATGCTTTATACACTATTAATCTTACAATGAGCTTATACAGTGACAAATTTTTACTGACGTAAACAGGGGCATGCCTCACGGTTGCGTTGCCAAGAAAACTTTCACTATATACACAACATTTAATTAAACTAATATAATTATTTAATTTATTAGATTTTTATCATTGCTAATGAAGTAAAACGAAAAAAACATATATTTTTTTTGAATTTATATTAACGGGTCCATTGAGCTTATATTACATAATATTTAATTATTGTTTTTATTTTACATAATTTCTTTGCTGTGATTTGGTACTAATAATCATTCTGCAAGGCAGATCCCATTGTGACGCCATCTTTGAATTGTTGATGTCGTTAAACGAAAAAGGTATTTCGTCTCGAATGCGGGTACTTGCAGTATTATTATCATGATAATTATTATATTATACAATTAGCTTTAAGTTATTGATTATTTTGCTCATTGTTATCTGTCTATGGCTTAGGATCTACATTCTATATTTGTCCAATATAGGTTAAACACGTCATTTCAATTTTATGATATCGCAACTCTGCCATGTTTATTCCGATTATCTCCTTTAATACCTGCACAACTTAAAAATGTTGTTTGGCAGTAGAATTATTTTTAATAAATAATGGAACGGATGTTAATATTAAACAAGATATTACTCAAAGCATTTTAGTACATAAATCTGTATAAACCTTTAATGATGTCGCGTTAGTAACAATAGAATATGTTTTAATTGCACTATTTTTATTGCCTGAAGGAATTTAGCAATTACAGAACACATATTTTGTAAATGGCAACGTTTTAATGTCTGTATCTATCAAGTTCATTTAAGCTGTTTTGGGTCTTGTTGAAGATTACAGAGCGATGTGACTTCCGGTTTGACACTTCCGATGTTTGAAATAACAGATATTGTTGGTATATTTTTGTTACATGAAAAACCAATGACTTGAAACTGATATTTAAGAAAGAAACTTAGCATTTTCTGGACAGTATATTAGATTTGATACGACTTTGTATTAATACCAAATTTAAATAAAATTAAGAGATCTCTCGGAAGTCAAAGACAGTTTTGCGATATCGGATTGTACACATTATTTAGCATTGAATAATTTTATGGAAAAAAAACCTATGATGTACTGTATAAAATCTGATTGTTTTATTATTAAAGTAGGGAGGACAAATAAGTATTGGCTGTGATAAGGTGTCTGGAGAGACAAAGAAATTATATAGTAAGCTCGTTAGATAAGGCAAGGTCGTTGAATTGCTTTAGTCATGTGCTGTGATATGAAGGATGTATGATGTCGAAACTGTTACTTGATATAGCTATGAGATGGATTATTGTGAGATATAACTCAGTACAGTGGCGATGCTACATACTAAACTACTGATTATGATTTTTCTCTCCTGTTAGTAGCTCAGTTTCCTGTCCATTTCGTACTTATGGCTTATTAGCTTGACTGCAAAACGTTAAGCTACACCTCATTTGATGTTGTCTCTGGATTATCTCTGGAGGAGAGAACCAGTAGAGGAAACTTAGGCCGGCTTTATTTCCCCTCCAAGTGGCCTAGTTCTGGAGGGACTGAAATTCGTACATGCGATAATTAACATGGCGTTCTATTATGTGTTACGCTGGAGGAAAATGTTTGTTCACTGTTTTTAGCTTACAGTATCTTACGAGAGGTTGTCGTTTAATAAATTAAGCTCTGGTTATAAACGCTTTATTGACTTATAATTCTATGAAATTGTTAAAAGTAACACAGAAACCGTTGTCAGTCGAAAAATTACGAAATTGGCAGGAGCTCACCAGTTATCTATTTGTAAGCTGTTCTTGTTTCAGTGTGTTTCCGCATCAGCTATCTACCTCTTCGAAATGTCAGGAGCCTCTGTTATCTCGATTTCATTTGAAATTCAACACGTTTTTATCCACAGGTTACTGATAAGATACATGGACTACACAGTAATATGGAAATGTATGTCTGTATATATATATATTTAACCGTCCAACATGTATATTCTTATAATATATTTAATAAAATATTTATTTGGCGTTTTATGTACGTTAATAATGCTAAATCTCTCACATCTTTATATACTAATTACACAAATCCATCCGAAAATATCTGAGGATGTGTACAATTCATCACGTGATATATCTTATCTGCGTCTAGAATAGACAGCTTTGAAATACTGCGCATGCGTGTACAAATACCGTTTTATTAAAATTAACTACAAATGCACTTCATAATTATTTACAATGGATCTCAGTAATTGGAGCCGGACATACGAAATTATTATTGATTATCAGGGCGATGATTATGAGTAATCATTGCTCTGATGATGGAGGCAGTAAGGACATCTGAAACGTCGGTAAACTTTTAACATACTACACGTTGCAACAAACCCAGAAGACAGCCAACTTCAGACTCACCGCCGTGAAAACCACAAATCCTACATGCATATATTTTACAACATAGTCCTTGTTAAACATTTGTTGATAAACTTGTTGAAATTGATGCATTAAAATACAATGTTTGCGGTTAAATCTGTGCTTATACGTTTGTATAGCAAGTTACGAATAGGTTAGGAACTTAAATTTTGATGGCCCGCCCTTATGGAACTTGAAGTGGGGGAGGGGGGAGGTCAGTTCGTCCAGGTTGGTGGTTGGGTTGAAGGGGTAGCGATCCATAGTTGTTAAAACTGTTACGAAGATTCAGAAGCCAGTTTACTGGCATAAGTGTTGTTCTAGGGGATGGTAAGGGTAAGTAACTCTATAAAACTGACTACTTTTGTTGTATGATGGTTGGTATTTGCAATTTTAGCCATCCCTGGGTAATTTGGGTTTTGAAAAGGTAAAGTCGAGGGATGACGGACGAAGGCAATGGGTAAATTTATTGGATGTCATTTTTTTTTTTTGGACAATGTTATGGCAACCTTGGAGAGATGTCATTTGTTCTTGTTTGATATGTTTCTTCGCCATCTTGCGGAAAGTGCCAAGTGTATGAAATTGTGTGTCGCGGGAATATTGTTATTAAATATTTAGCATGGTTTTTAACACATCCCACTAATGCACAAACTCTAAAAAAAAAGCAAGCGTACTTAATTGTTTGTTATCGTAATATTTGGTTGTGGAATGGATGTAATATTTAACGTGCACAGAACCATGGCCGTGTGTTGTGCGGTTTCACTTGCCACTCGTATTTATCGATAGACGTAAAAATTATAAAATAGTATGGTATGTTGAGCATTTGTGTTTGGTGGTAGTGAATGTTGGTGTGATTTTTGTTTAATACTGTCCAAAATCTAAAAAAAATCAGGTAAAACTAGGGAGGTCAAATTTTTTTCCGTAGGTCGTAAAAATGTAGAAACTGGTTCTTTAATGTTCATTTTATGACGTGGTCTTTTGTAAGTCAGCACGGATTGTGCTTGACTTGCGCATTAGAAACAAGGTTGAAATATTGTTGTGTTGGATTTAAGTCGTGTTAAAATGGATTTTCATTATGTTTTACCAAACTCTAGAGCTGAGCGCTGTAAGTTTTTATAGCAACAGTAAAGCCTTACCTCACAGTTTTGAATCGAAAACGTATTTATGCAGGCTTTTATTGAATAGGGGACCATGTTTATGTGAGGAGGGTTTTTGACTGCAGAAGCATGTGAAGAGGGTACAAACGTTTATGTTTCTTACACTGTTCTAAATAACAGTTGTGTTTGGAGCAGCATCACAGTTCAAGTGGATATAATCACTGGTCTAGCGAAATCATGTAACTAATTTTGGATGTAACTTATTGTTTTTGTTATAGGCTTGTAGAAGTATTGCAGAAGTATACTTATAACAATGAAAGTTAGACCATAGGTTGCTTGTTTTGGATACTTTTAGAGTGAAATGTGTATCATTTTATTGTCTATAAAACGTCAGATGGCCAACCATAATTTGTCATGTCTTTCATTTGTTGTTAATGAGTGACTATTTTATCAGAAGTGATTAAACTAGATTACATTAATAGTTTCATGAATTTTCTGTGTTATGTTTCTTACTGTGAAAGTCTGTTCTGTGAAACTAAAGAAGTCCAAAGTTTCAGTTTTAAATTTAGCCATTAATATGTGACATCTGTTGGAAGGTGAATGGTATGTACAAATAATCATCATATTAGCTAAAAGCTATTACATTTGCTTTAGAAAATACCAAATGGAATCCCAGACCAACACTTAAGATATTAACAGAAAATTGACATGTTTTGTTTTCGTTTGAGTGATATGTGGAGAAATGATATAGTGACTTTGTACATTATTCCTTTGCAGTTTTAATGTCTGTGAATGATAACTGAAAATGTCTGTCTCTTGCACAATGCAATCATTGTTTTTATATTCCAGTGTAGGAGAAAACAGCATGAAGATCCAATGGACACGTTTGTGCAAGTGTGTATATTTTCGTATTGATTTTGAAGAGTCATATAACATTATCACCTGTTCAAGATTCGCTACGTGTAGATTTCTTTTGAAGTTCGCGTCCTGCGATTACTTGTCGAGAAACTGATACAAATATGAAAAAAATGAACGAGCCGGAAGTGATTCAGATCGTGGAAACGATATTACCAAACAACGAAGATGAATCGAACAACTCCGGTGAAGAAAATGGCATTATTTCAAAGTGCAAACCGGATGCTGTCATATTTCAAGCATTTGATGATAATGGTTTCATTCATGCACAGCATAGTTCGCTCGTCATGACGCCAGAGACCTCTAACAAATATTACTCTGCATATAGTGGTGCAGTGGATGCAAGAAAGCAATACTCATCAACTACTATAGTTGGATCTGGGGACGTTTCTGAGGTATGATGGTCATAATTCTGGTGGATGCTTTTGTTATTAAGTTACGTTTTTCATTTCTGTTTCCCAATGCTTAGGAGTAAATTATGTACAAGATGGAAACAAAAGTAAATTATAATATCTTCTGCCATTCGAGAGCAGGGATTGCTCTTGAAACGTTGGCAGAAGATATGGTTTGTTCACCATCAATCTGAGTATCATTGCTTAGTATGGAAAGAGGAATGGCACCTCACATGTGTATTTTTCTCTGTTTGTGTGGTTTGAATTTCCCTTCCCGGCTTACGGATCTGTTTCTATTTGCACTACCGTCATATTGATGTATTTTTATTTTATCAGAATGAAATGGAAGTGACGACAATTCACGTTCTTGATCTTGATGAAGCGGATGGGAACATGGAAGTTGCATATGGCAATGCCCTGCAGGTCCCAATGGCTGTAGAAACACTGGAGGTATGCAACTTTTGTTTTCTTGAAAAATTAATGCTTTAGGTTCGAGCAGGAATCGTGTTTCCCACCTGCTTTAAAAACAAATAAATCTGCAGTTCATATTCATTGATCTCATACGATTCTCAGTGAAACAGAAGGCATTTCCTTATTATATTAAATGGCATTAACCACTTAATTTTGTAATGGTGAAGTGTGTTTTCTTTGTGGTGGGCTGAATTTTTGTATAGTACAGTAAAACCTCTCAAGTTGGACACATCTTTATCCTGGAACTTGAACACCCCTTTTGTTTTAAGTTGGACAGGTTCATGCACTTAACTTCGATGCTTTTCAGGGAAACTTTTTCAGTTACATATTTTGTTATTTTGAATTTCGGACTGTTGAATGCATCCTCTCTCGAGGATTATCTTACGGACATCGAAACCCATCATTGGAATGCATTGCAAGTGTTTAACTGTTCTTTTGTTGAACCCTTAACTGGACTACAGTTTTGCAGAAGATGCAGTTTTAACTCCGCTTGTATTTGAGTTAAGACTGTGTTAACAGAAATGGAATTTTTTCTTTTTGCGATGGGGAAGCGAAAATTGGTGGAATTAACTTTAGAAAATGTTATTGAGGCTGGGGTGTAATGTGCAGTGCGTGGGAGTGGGCTTCAAAAGATTATTATTAATACTATTGTCATTAATTATTAATTTAAGTAAGCCTACAGTAGATTATATCGTCATTAGACCACAATCTGATTTTTTTCTTTCCATCTTGGACATCTCTGTAAGTCGGACACATTTTCGTGGAACCCCAAGTGTCCAACTTAGAGAGGTTTTACTGTATCTATAAATTGCTTGAGTAGTACAGTGTGTCAGCAAAGTTTCTTCAGATTAAAATCCTCTCATTGTGGAGAAAATTGTTTTTAAACTTGGTAGGTACTTTTCAGGCCAGCCTTTGTTTATACTAACAGTTAATAAGGCATTAGTTGATTCTCTGCTATATGTATTATAATTGACAAGGCAATATGAAGATTATGTATTAAGTAGAATAAAACAAATACAATTAAATAATTTATTTTGTGTCCTAAAACTAAATGATTGCTCAGATTCATGAACAAAGAAGTCCATAGATACTTTTCTCCCCTCTAGTTGGGATAATTTACAGCTTATGAGAGACAGCAAACAGAGCTGGCAGCTGGGGTGGGGAGAGGGGAGGGGGAATAGCAGAGTCAGCTTGTTGACTAGTGACCTAAACAAAGAACAGCTATCCAATTAACTGTGTGTGCCAGACATTGTGTATACTATTTTCTGTCAGGGTATGTAACCATAAGTAAACCTCAGGGAAAGTCATAATTGCATTCGAAGCTTATCCAGAGCAAGCCAAGGTGTCGCTTCGCATTCTGGATTCGAGCAGGCAAGACTTTTTAATATTTAACTGAATTGTGGCTCCTGTAACTTAAGATAAATTCTTTCAGTCATGCAGTAAATATTTTCTATGATTTCGAGATTCTGAATTTTAAAGCCAGGTGGACTTCTAGGTAGATAACCGGCGTTTCAGAGGAACATACTGTTTCCATCTTCAGGGCTGAAGAAATAGGCAGCTTGTTTCTCCAAAACATTGGTATCTACTTACAAATCCAAATGACAACCCAGAAGACCAAATTTGACAAATATTTCTACTTGTAAGTACGTGTGACCTCACACCCAATCTTCATCTGCTTGGTTATTCTGTAGAGCCTGGTGGTAACTCACCGTATATTTTAGGTTCCGGTCGGAACGATGATGACTGAGAACGACGAGGTACAATCAATACACATCGGAGATTACGCGACAGTCGTCAGTCCGGCGGGCACTTCGGTCCAGGAAGATCAGGTAAATGTTGATTGTGCATTGCGTTTGTTTTTCTCACAGCTGTTTTGAGCTTTTTCAGTTCCTGTTTTAGTCATCTGGGTAACAAGAATGCTTTATTTGTGCTAAATTAAAAATATTGTAATTTATTTATTTATTTATTGGTGTATGTCAAAGGATTACATGTTTGGCGGCATGGCAGAACTTTATCCATGGCCTCCTCAATTCTCTTCCATTCGGTCCTCTGTTAGGTCCGTCTGTCCGAGGCTTTGATTGAGGTTTCTAAACATCTTCCTTTTTACGGTGCAAGGTTGTTAGCCTTGCGACCAACCCCCAACCTGGAGGACCAGGGTACTTGTCTTAGTCTGACCTCTCCCCCTATCAGTAGCTATGCTACCGCCAGCATAGCTCTTGGGGTCACTGAGGTACTCAAGCCCCACTACCACGACAAGGTGCAGGTACCGTTAAGTGGGAGAGTGTGTTAGGTACTTAGTTTGAATTAAAAATTAAGTATGACCCTATAATCTCTTGTTCAATAATTGTATTTGTATATCCTTTTGTTGACAGACGTCATGCTAAAAGTTTTGTAAATCGAGACTAAAGTAAAATTTTGTGTTGCCTTCTTGTTCCAGTCCATGATGATAGGGAATTGCTTTGTCACCGTCCAGGATAATCAGGTTTTGTCTGCTCCATCCGGTTGGAACAACGAGTCTCAGTTGCCGACTGTCAAACGAGTGGTACAACCAAGATGTCCCATTGGTAAATTTATGCGTAACTTTAAAAGAAGTGCAAAATCGTGTTTTATACTTGTGTAAAGCGATAAGGTATCTGTTGAAGTAGAGAAATAATTTGAATTAAATGTAAATTCTAGCAAGCATGTGAAGGTTTGTCGTAAAAAGGTGATCTACGTTCATCTTACTGTGTACGAACTGAGGACGTGTAATCAGTAACACACAAAGTGTTGTAAAGGAATAGTCTTGAAAGTTTTGTGACCTTGTCTTCAGTGGAGATAAGAGATAATTGCATATATTGGTATACAAAATGACTTCGAAGTTTAGGGAGTCCCCCAATACTAGGATCTGTCATATACACAAAGCATAAAATATGAACTTTTAAATGCTACTTGTGCACAACTTATATCCCACCATACTTATTTCTGATTCAAACTTATATTTGGTGTACTTATTTAACATAAAGAATATTATCGGATAATATGCGAGTGAGATGGCGTGGCCACAGTTATAACTGCGGAATTGTCTGGGTGGACTCGACACTACACGCCATTTACAACTGTAGATGTAGCATAAACAAACACCAGGAACACAGTAGTGATTATTAGTCGAATAAGCACTTTTAATAAACTTTCTCTTCTGTAGGTTCAGAACGTTACGTACGGTTTAGGCGCAGTCGCATGGTTTCGGACAAGCACACTAGTATCCCTGTGTCGGATTTTAAAGCACAACTGAGCGACACTTCTGACATCATCGGCAGGCTTGATCTTGCGCCCAGTTCAAAGAAAATGATGAACCACCTGAGCAATAAGGGCTTTGGGAAATTGTTTTCATCTCCAGGTAATGCATTTAGCTGACGTTAAATTCTTTCTTGACTTATGGAGAGTGCATAAGATGGTAATGTGCCGGGTCGAGAGATACGTCTCTCCCGAGAACACCCATCTTTGCTATTCTATGTGATTCGTCGGCGTTATTGTTCATTTATTGCACTTATGACTCTGCTGTCGCAAATCTAGTTCACTAGAAGATGACTCTTTTGGGATATTGTGCTGTGTAGTCTGGTAGAAGTTTAACTGATGTTTGAGAAGTGCCTGCTGCCTCCATCATCAGAGTAAGCCATGTGCATGCAATTAGTTTGAGATTTGGGATTCATTTTGGCAAGGTAGAACCTTAGAAAGTTGATGATGATCAGGTTAGAAGTATATCCTTTCCTCTCTCCCTTGCATATGAGCTACACCCTCCCCGCTCCAGCCAGACTGTCATCTGCCCCCTCAAATTTTAATTAGACTGCACAGTGCAACACACCAGAAGACAACACTGCTGCGAGAACATGAAGTCTCGTTCGAGACATCGCACTATACAGTTAGAAATTAAGAGCGAATAAAAATTGTGAAATTTTCAATTTTGTAATTTTTTAAATTCCTCTGGTACTCGGTGTCTTCTAGCTCCGCGTTTTTTTCGTCAGGATTTGGTATTTTTATCTGCACTTACGTAGAGTCTGTGGTGTTAGTCCTTGCAATCGGTAATCATCTGTGAAATCAACAGGTAGAAAGATGAGTTCCGCAAATCTCGTACATCTCTACACTCGACACCTCTCCGTAAAGCAAGCCCCTATACAGGAGATGTTCGATGACATGGTGTTGTTACCACTGGGCTATCAGCGTGAAGGTGAGTTGATAAAAGATTTGGCTTCATAGAATTTTGCAAGAGAAATTATTTGCAGACTGAATGTCATGATTTCGTGCTTATCATTCCAGCTTCTTGTATGAGACGTTTGTGGTTTGAATTTGGAGACCTGAAGATTTCTGTCTTCTGGGTTGTTGCGCTGTGTAGTCTGGTCGATGTTAACCAACGTTTCGGAGGTCATACTGCCTCCGTCATCAGGGCGCAACAATCCAGAAGACAGAAATCTTCATACTCACCGCTGTGAAAACCTCAAATCTTACAATTTGGAGACCTGATATCCTTTTTTTTTAATTTTTCAGTTTTACCTACAAAACCTACAATTTTTTCCAGCTTATTCATAATTGGCACATTATCCGTTGCTGTAGGAAATGGTCAGGTGATAAAACATCATTAAATAAACGTAGAAGTATGTGATGTTTGTTCTTGTACTTTATTCTTTCAGACCCGATGAAAACATGGTATTTGGACTTCAGTTAAAGAATTAGAGTTGTTAATTCTTTAATCAGTAATAAGCGTTAACTGTCGTCATTTGTGTGTCACGGCTTATTCACAGTCCAGTAGCATACCACTAAACTGCCAACTTCGCGGTTGAGGTTCAGTTGGCAGCCCTGTAGGATGGGAACTTAAATTCCTTATTCACATATAATATGTGTTAAAAAATTTACTTCAAGTTTTGTTTCTTGCTTTAAAAAATAACGTGCGTCGTTTTGTGTTTATATTTCTACTTGCAGTGGATCGAACAAAAATCAAGCGCATCACGCGTCGCAGAAGATACCCGGAGGCAGAAGAGTACCAGCGTAAAGTGATTCAGGAACAAGTGCAGCAGACGTTTGACAATCTAGTTGCTGATAGCCAAAAGAGCATGGAGGCTGTGTTTCTGGAGAATTCTAGTAATTGAGTATATATTTACAATCTTTTTCCGCCGTAGCCGCGCGGTCTGAGGCATCATGCTTTGGACCGGCAATACGGAATGCGTGCCGGTTCGAATCTTGGAGAAAGAAATTTCTCGTGAGATTTTTTGACCGGTGTATGGGACCGGTGCCAACCCAGCATCGTGCGGAAATTGGGGAGCTACAATGAGTAGCGTAATCCGGTCATGGAAACTAGCAATGGCTGGGGGTTTATCGTTCTGACCACACGTCACCCTGTATCTGGTTGGATGATCGTTCACCTCTGCTTAGGCATGTGAAAGTGAGGCTTTGGCTCTCAGAGGGCTGTTACGCCGCAGATTATTTAACAATCTTTTTCAAACAAAACATCAAACATCATGACCAATTCTCTGATTGTAATACGTAAATTAAAGAGTCTTTGTGGTTATAGTAAAATACAATGAAAAGGTGTGACTGTGGTGAAAGGAAATTAAAAAATTATATGAAATTTTGAAAATGACTGACCTGAAACATGATTGTTCTGTGACTTTATATTACATAAACACCTTGTGAATGACTTACCCACTTTTAGTATTAGAAATACTGTAAAATTTATATTAATATAAATTAATTTTTGCTAGCAAGTTCAGAGACTGAAATTAGGAAATTCCTTTTCAGTGTAGCCCAGTTGTGGGTAGTATTTTGTGAGGAATTGGAACGTTATAAAGCTACTGTCAATAGACATAATTAATGATAAATATGCTGTATTAATCCTAGAACAAAATTATGGTTCTAAAGCTGTGGATTATATGTAATGATGATGGTTATTCTGTAGGTTCACTATGTGAAGAGGATCAGGGCAACTTGCAGATCCTAGTTCAGGCTGCCGAGAATGATTCGCTGGAGTATGAAGGAAGGGGCGGCCATTCAGGTAAGGTACTGAAGAGTGTGCCTGTGTTTTTATTTACTCACATGTTTATGAAGTTTTTTAATGTCCTAAATCAGTTAACTTCTTCTTCTATGGCTCTCCGGTCCATACTCGGTCCATGGCCTCCTCAATTCTCCTCTTCCATTCGGTCCTCTGTTAGGTCCGTCTGTCCGAGGTTTTGAAACATCTTCCTTTTTACGGCGCAAGGTTGTTAGCCTTGCGACCAACCCCCAACCTGGAGGACCAGGTTACCTTTCTTAGTCTGACCTCTCCCTCTCGACCAATCTGGCTAGGGAGGCCCTACCAGTAGCTATGCTACCGCCAGCATAGCTCTTGGGGCCACTGAGGTACTCGGCCCCACAACCACGACAAGGTGCAGGTACCATTAAGTGGGGGAATAAGTTAACTAGGTTTTAGAAATTCTGAAATTTCAATTTCTGACTCCTCCATAATCCTCTTATGATCATGTCGCTCAGACACCCTTCTCATTTAAAAGTCATTGACTCGAGACAACTCTGGAATTGTTACTTTGCATACCGTTCCTAAATTAGTGGAATTACTGTCTGTTATGAGTCTGTTATGATAATGCTGAATTATGGCCGTGCAGGAAGACGACGTCCGTCATCAGTAAAGGAAGACCGCCGCGTACAGAGTCACCCCGAAAACCCGTCTGGCGACGACGTGCCGTCAGGGGACTGGCTTGGAACTGTTCAGCAATTTATCATCATTGTTCCTAGTGATCCACTAGTAGACACCGTCACTGAGACTGTGATAACGTCGTGAATCACCATTTCGGTGCAGCGTTGTACCTACCGCCGCTGCGAGGTGAAGACATGTGCCATATTACACGAAGCAGTCGTCTAGTCTGTGATGCCTATGTACAAGGAACTGTAAGGGAGATCCAGTGCACCAGTTTCTGGTTTTACAGGTCCATAGAACGCTTTGTTTCTAAGACAGACGTCAAGTGGGCCGAATATTATAGTGGTACAGCTTTGTACAAGGTTTGGACAAATGCAACTTTACTGCCATCGCACATGTAAGTAGTAGTGGAGATCGGTCGTAGTGAGGCAACTCCGAGTTACGTCGTGTCCAGGCAGGTACAGTTTACGCGTGAGTGCGGATAACACCAATTCTTCAGAATCAGATTGGTGTAAACTAACCTTCCGCTTCTAGACCCTCCCAGTTTTTGTCACACGATCACAGCTGCTACATAAACAGAATTGTCTTTTTCTAAGTAGTACCGCTATATCGACTCCGGTTTTATAGATCCAGAGAATCTTTTATTTCCGAGACTCGTCAAGTGAACCGGGTATGATGATAATGCACCTTAAACCATGTTACAGTATGAGTCAGTCAACATGCTCATATCTTTATACATTTAAATCAGCACATTTTCTTTCAGTCAGCGTGTCATATTTTAATCGTTAAATGGCTCTCGTCGCATAGCGTTATCATCACGTTTTGTTGTTTTCATCACTGTGGGTTGTGCGTACAACTTTGGGTTTTGGGGATGAGCCACATCAAATGTTGAAAGTTTTCATATTTTGTCATACATTGTAGTTGCCATCTTCAGGGTGGATGGGTGTGTCAGGAAGCCTTATATATATATATAGAGCAGGGTTGTCTTTTGACAAAGCCTTCTCCATTCTTTTGTATCCTCAAAATTATATTTTAAGAGTCTGGTGAAATTATCTGACTACAGATTCTGTCTGGAACGTCCTCTTGAATTTTATCGTTTGGTGGAAATTTTACTGTCCAAGGAAGAAGTAGTTTTAAGCTCATTTCACATTTATTCTGTCTGTTTCCTCTTGTATAATTTTAATGTCTGTGTTCATTATCGCTGCTTATTTAGAAATTAAATGTTTCTAGACTTCTTTCTATTATACTTGTTAGTCTTTATTATTCTGTTATAGCAGATCATTATCTGTTTTGATAAATTATATGCATAAATGTAGAGTTATCCCTGGTTCACCACATAATATCGATATATAGGGAGGTTGAGACGTAGTGCCATGCATTCTCGACCTCGGCTCATATTTTACACTTTTTCTAGCAGATTAATATTTTGATGGTCTTCGGTGAATGTTTTACCAAGTTCAGGTAGAAAAATTGCTTGAAGACCTCATGAGGATCACTGATGAAATAAAGAAAATTAATTTGTTTTGTTTTTGTTTTGATAGTACAGTCTGTGATGACAGACAGTAACCATTTGTTGATTGAGATGTACAGCGAATAAAAAGAATCATTTTGCGCTTACTCTGATTATTAAATGCGTAACTTATAAAATGTTATTGAAAGCACTTCAGTGTGGAAAATATTAACTTTCATTATGTTATTAGCGCTGTAATGAAAGTGTATGTTTGGTTTCTCAGACTTTACAATGCTCCTTGTTGCTAAAATGAAGAACAGTGAAATGCCATTTTTGGTTTTTAGATTTATCATGTGTTTTTATGAAAATGGTTCTGTTTTCTCAATTTTAAGATTCTCCGCATCAATCCCCCCCACTAAGGGATTCATATCTTCTTAGCTGCATTTTAATTGGTGTTTCACTGTCTTTTCTCATCGCCACTGTTGAAGAATGCTAATACTGTAGCGTATATATCACCCGAAGTGTACCATTCGCCTGTTACGTTGAGGATGGATGTGTATTTTATGGACCTGGATTGTTGTTGGTTTATTTTGTTCAGTATATTTACATCTGATAGGAGTTTACCAGCATTTCAAAGGCCCTTGCTGCCTCCATCATCAGTGTGTTTGCAAAGACCTCTGAAACGCTTGTAAACTTCTACCAGACTACATGGTGCTACGATAATGAAGACAGCCATCTTCAGACTTAACCACCATGAAAATCTCAAATCCTAATCATCGTGTTTGTTTATTTGTAAATAACCAAAGGACCAGTTCCAATGAAACCAAAACTAAATTTTGTTAAGCCATTTTGATTTGGGTTTGTTTTAAAGATGGCTGCCTTCTTTTGAAGGCTTACATTTTACTTGAGGACCTAAAGACATTTTTAGATGTATCATTTGTACTCACACGAGAGGTGAACATCTTGAACAGAAATTGTAGCCATCAAGAAAATAGAAAGGATATGCATTATATAACATCTGTGTAAAGCTCGGTAATTTTCAGGAAATTACTGATGCTACGTGGCGCAATATCTCAGAAGACTGTAATCTTCATGCCATGAGAACCTAGAATTTCTCACATCCCTTCAAGTGTTTTTCAATTGAAAGTGTTATCTGAGCTGCTGAGATTGCTTTGCTGTCTATATGACTTAAAATACATTGGATGTATTTAGATAAAGACACTTCTTCTTCTTCTTGTAGCGTTATAACCCTATGTGGGTCTTAGCTTGTTCGACGAGTTTTTTCCATTCTGTCCAAGATAAAGACACTTTCCATTCAAGAATGAAACACATTCTATTGATCTTCATCAGCTGTATGTCGTGGATTATGTTGTCCAGATAGCTATTTGTCGTAGTAGCACATGTCTAAACATTTAAACCCCGAGTTAAAGTCCAGCCAACAGCCCCGTAGTATGGAATTTAAATTCTGTATTCGAATATGTAAAGGATGACGTCAACTCCGAGGGTAGATTCAACTGTTTTTGTTTGGACTTCATACCTAACATGGCATGGTGAAAATCAGATTAATGTGTAGTACTGCCTTAATAGTATTGTGCTTTGTAAATGCATTACTTCAGCCATTCCACCAAGTTTATACGTGTGCATTCTTACAGCTTATATTTTTAACTTGAACCAAAGTTTACTTCTTCTTCTTCTTCTTCTTCTATGGCTCTCTGGTCCGTACTCGGTCCGTGACCTCCTCAATTCTCCTCTTCCATTCGGTCCTCTGTTAGGTCCGTCTGTCCGAGGCTTTGATTGAACATCTTCCTTTTCATGGCGCAAGGTTGTTAGCCTTGCGACCAACCCCCAACCTGGAGGACCAGGGTACCTGTCTTAGTCTGACCTCTCCCCCCTCGACCAATATGGCTAGGGAGGCCCTACCAGTAGCTCTTGGGGTCACTGAGGTACTCGGCCCCACCACCACGACAAGGTGCAGGTACCAAAGTTTACTTATCAGTGATAATTCACTCCGTTCAGCTGAGTCCAGATAATGTTCCCCGATCAGTAAAGAATTTCTACGCCTTTTATGTAACGTAAAGGTTCATTTCTATGTTTATAAAAGCCCTCGACTGGCTGCATAGGAATCCAGTCCACATCATAACACTCTACATTTATAAATCTCATGTATATTTTTTGTTGCTTAAGTTGTTACAAAGAATTTGCTCAAGTTCGTATAACATTTTACTTTGTTATGGCCCACTGATCGCACCACAAGCTGTAAGACAACCCATTGCTACTTGTTTGTGATGTATATTTGCAGTTGTCCTCCATACGTGGAGGACATCTCCTCTGTCTGAAACGTGAGGATATGTCCTGCCGCAGTGACAAGGAATTCACTTCAGAGTTTTACTCACCTACAGATTTGTTTATGTAACTATTTTCTGCTGACCAGTACCAATACAATAAGACTAGTAATAGTACGTAAGCTGGTTGTCATTTTTTTTATCGGTTATGTAAATGCGTGTGGTAACTTTTATGTTTGTCCCCCATACTTTTATGGTGTGAAGTTTTTTCTTCTTCCATAATTTGGTTTATTGTACCTTATGTGTGTTTGTTATTTGATTTTGAGATGTCCTCTTAAGTGTTACTGCTACTTATGTGTTTCCAGATGTTATTTTAAGTGTCTGCTGGCACTGTTGTACTCTTTTAATCTTTTTGGTTTTCTCTGTAATATACAGAGCCAGAAATGGGTTCAGATGTGGGTAGATTAATTATTTCCAGCACACTTTTTTAATGAAGCTGTTTCCAGTTCGTTGTGATGTCAGCTGTTGTTCCCAGCAAAAATATATGCAGGGATGAATTCCTGAACATGCAATTTTAATAATTTTCTGGTAATTCCTCCAGGCTGTTATATTAACTTGGAATCTCTACCCAGCTACAAAAAGCCATTTCTACCCCTGAAGATCAATTTTGTATTATTAATTTTTAGAACTATTTTTATATTTGTTTTCAAAAAGATTTTTCCATGTTTATTCTTTGACCTCTTATCACCATTTTGTGTATTCCCTTTTTTTTTCCCCTTGCATGTTTGTTAATTTTTTTTTTATGAATGTTAGCCCTGCCTATGTTATACTTTGTAGTTCATATTTTTCTGTATTTTGAGTTTATATAATCCATTCTGTATGGTATGCTACAAAATGTAAGTGTATAATGCCTGTGCTATTATGATTTTAGAATATATCAATTTGCATGTATCATATTTTTTGGTACTAATAATGTATCTTGTCCTGAGTAGCTTTGTTTCATCATGATGGTCGAATAACAGTTTATCTTATTACCGACTTAGCTGCGGTAACAACGCCATAACTATATTTAATACCAACTTCACAGCCAAGACTTGACATGCATGACTTGCATAGCTTATCTACTTGATCCGTGATGTGGAAGTTTGCTTTGATATAATGTGTATAAATGATAATTGTTTCCAGGGAGGCACAGTGAGAGGTTATAATAGGTGCTTCAAACGAAATAACCATGTGCCGATACAAAAATGGAATGCTACTTTGGAAGGTAGGTGAATATTATTGCAAGCAATATTAATAGTTCTTGAGATTTTTGTTGTCGCTCAGCTGGTGTTATTTCCTGCATTTTACCCGCCAGTGAACTACATTCGGTATCAGTTCAGTACGCTTCGCACTGTCGGACAATAAATTTTGTACGAATATTTTATTCACGTGCAGGTGGTTGATGGCGTATATTCGTATTCTTTTTAAAGGTATGAAACCATACTGTAAAGGTAACCAGTGTCGCTAATTTTTTTCCTGTCAGCAAGTAGTCTGTTGATTTAACCGCAGATATGACAAAGTTTTGTAGGCATAACCTCAAAACGTTTGCGTCCACACTAGAGTGCCAAAGGACCCATAAGAGGGAGACATATTAAAAACGTGTATAAACATGGATATAGGTCTGTAATCTTACACTATTACAAATGTTACAATGGCTGTTATCACACAGAAAATACACTATGTGGTTCGTATGCTATTATTTGACATTTTGACAAATATTGACTGAATTAACGAACTATTGTTACTAAAGTGAAATAGAGATCAAACGTGTGACTTGGGTAAAACATAAAATGCATATAGTATTTTGGTTGGGAAACCATTATGAAGGCAGAGGATAACATGATGAATTATAAGTAAATGGTATAACCAGCAGTTTCTTGCATTATGCCTGAACATTGTCTTAATAATACAGCAATCAGTGTGCTGGTCCTCACTATTACATAAATTTTGCTGTGAAAATGTTTAATTTTGCGAATCGTAAGTTATTTGTGACCAATCACCTGTGTGTTCCTTGTGTTGTCATTGCTGGTCTTTTGGGTTGTAATGCCATATGGACTTGTAGACAAATACCATTGTTTTTGGAGGAACATACTGTCACCATGTTCAGGATGTTGTTTCCCAAAAGACCAACATTGACACGTTCACTGCGACAAGAACCTCAGAACTTCTGTAGTGAACCTCTTCAGCCCTGAATATGGATAGTAGCCTTTTCTGAAACACTAGTATCAATCTACAAGTTATAATGCTGTCAGCTCATATTCCCACCAGTAATATTAAATTATAATTTATGCATATACTACGCTGTCCATGTTAACATCTTCCTTTCAGGTTT
Source organism: Zootermopsis nevadensis (assembly GCF_977971745.1). Lineage (NCBI taxonomy): Eukaryota > Metazoa > Arthropoda > Insecta > Blattodea > Termopsidae > Zootermopsis > Zootermopsis nevadensis. Next base: position 2,467,870 of record NW_028259163.1, read on the forward strand.
TGGTGACCAAAATTTTATATGCATGCTACATGTTCCACCCATTTCATTATATTTGATTTAGGTGCCTTACCAGTTATGTGTGTAGGTCACAAATTATGTTCTTCATTATGCAATTTTCTCTGTTCTCTTCTGTTTCCTCTTTCATAGCTTCAGTTATTCTCCTCAGAACTCCATTCTCAAAAATCTTTGCTTAGAGAGACTGAAACATAAAAGTAATGTCAAAATATTATTTTTATTGATGGCAGTAATGGTACAGTAAGAGAAATTACTTTTGTATAAGAATGTTTATTGATGATGGGATTATGAAATCACTGCTTTTGGCCATTCATTGATGACAAAAGTGGAGGACTTTTATTAAGGTTGTGTGAAAATATAAAAACTTTGGTTTGAAGATTTAAGCAGCAGACAGCCATAAATTGTACTCACATTATACATCGTGCTTTATGTAGGAGAGGAACACGTCATACAGCATCGTCATTATGTTGATATACATAACCCGATACTTCGGTTTCAGAAAATAGAAGTTTATAACCTGAGTCGGTGGCCAGACTAACCAGTCTACCTACAAAATAATATACAAGTGTAATTATTGAAACTTTTCCCATATAACACAAACAAAAATGCGTTTATATACATTAAGCAAAGAATTGAAATTTTCACTGACGCTGGATGATTGTGAACATTGGTCTCACTTCATACACTCTGCAACTACTAAAAGAAAGTTAAAAATTAAAAACAAAACTGTGGTTTTAGGAAAGAAAATTAGCATGTGCTAGGATTTGAAGTTTTCACAGTGGTATCTCAGGCTGGCTGATTTTTTTTTTTTAATTTTGAGGAAAAGGTGTTGGTCTTGACTGGTAGAAAATGGGAGGATAACATTAACATAGATCTTAGAGAAACAGATTGAGCATCAGTGCAACTGAGTGTAGATTATTTTCAGTTGTGGGCTTTGGTATTGATAATGTTGACCCTTTGGGTTATGTTACTAGAGAGTTGGTTTTTAACACATATATACATATGCCAGGTATACCAAATAAACAGTTAGAAATTTCTTCTTTGATTCTGAAATAATTTCATCCCATGTCTGGTCCTCAAGGTACCCCATTCCAAAGAAGAATATACAGATGCAGACTGGTGATGCTATTAGCTGATCTATGATGATCTTAATTGATATGCTTCTAAAATCTCGTCTTGGAAGGCCCCGGTCCAAGAATTTATAAAAGATGTGCTGTGGTGGGCCCTGAGTAAGGCCCACAACAAACATACGACCTATAAGAAGCAAAAAATTATCAAAAGCAGTCTAATTTCTAGTTTAATATAATAAGCTTGTAATTTCCAGATTTACTCCAGTGCACACAACACAAACCTGTCCTTTTCCAATCAAAAGGTTTGCTATTTACATTTCTGTATCTTTCGATTTCTTGTTGAATTAAATCTCCAGCTCCCATAAGTACTCCACAGGAAATAGTATTTGTCAAAACCAAATGTTTTCCAAATATTGTATTGAACATGCCTTTTACTTTTGTGTGTATTTTGCAGTTATTCTTGTTTGACAGGCTGTGTAAGAGTCTGAAGTAGGAGTACATGATAATAGTTTAATATTAATCAATAATATATCCGAAATTGTATTCCTTTCATAGTGACCTATATAATTTCACTTCCAGGCAGGTTTTTCTTGTTAATTTATCGTCGTGTCCGCATTGTCACTGCAGTGATAACACACAGAATATAATTTATTTTCAGTTTGCAGCGGCATATTTTATTTTGTGCAGCTGTTATTACGCGATATTTTTCAGGAAGAAATTAGTGCATGAATGCATGTACTTTTCACAATGCAGACCCAGTTCTAACTATATTAACTGACCGATACTCCATTCAACGGAGCACTTTGTGGTTACATTTGGAAACCTACCACTGACAGCTGTGTTTCTGCTAACTTTACGTATTTCTGAAAGCAGGCTATGCTGATGATGCCAAGGAATGGCATGGCGGCGACTGAGCTATCGATGTCACGGCTCCTGAAATTAGCGCATAAATTCAACTGTTTCTACCTGTCAGGTATTTATGAAGGAATATTTAGTGATTTAAGAAATTAGTTAAGACAGTCGTCGTATTTTGCTTCGAGCGAAGTAATTTTGTGGTTGTTCGTGAATGTGTACAGTATTGATTTCAATAACGCCTACTTTGTTACTACCCGTTTGGTAAACATCGATCTTATGCCATTGTTTTCATGTTTATATTATGTTGGGCGACTGGATGGATACATTTTATTCATATGTACTTTTGTTCTCGAATTCATATATTAGTATGTATGCTGTATTAATTGGCGGCTGTGATTTTCTTAACAGTTTGCTCTTAAATTAATAATTTTGTAAGAGTGGTAAACCGAATTTGAAGGAATATGCTTTTACGTGGTGTATACTTGTCATACAACATGTATGAAGTCTCAAAGCCTAATATATGAATATGATTGAATGTAAATGTATAGTGTTGTTTAAAATAATCACTTTTTATAGTTTTGTGTTGTAAGACCTCATATGCATCATGACATTTCATCATGGAATAATGTCAGTATTGACAGCCATGCTTACTGGTTGTGAATCTGAATAAGGGAAGGGGGGTGGAAAAGAGAGAGGACAAGAGACCTTTGTTAAATGTTCTCAGGAAATCCTGATTGCTGTTTAACATTCCTCATCCATGTATTTTCTTCATGCAGACTTTTTTTTCTGGTATTGAGTTTACATAGTGAAATTATATCCTTTTCAGATAAAGACTCTTAGAATAGTAAAAGTGTACTTAAGTGGCATATTATCGGTTCAGGCCACACCCTGAATAAACTTAAATCCCATAAAATTACATGTTTTGTTGTTGTCATTTTGGCATTGTGATATCTCATAATTTGTATATAGGGACAGTAACAGCGGTCTAGTGTTTGGCATAATAGGTTAATATTCAAAATTTTCCAGGTTTGATTATAACTGTTGCCACTAATATAAAGAAAAGTAATAACAGATGAGCCTGTATGGTGGTAATCACCAGAAGATGTGAGTAGTGCCAACTTCCAAAACATTGGGTATATTTAGTATACCTCAGACAATGGACAGTGTCTAATATTATAATTATTAATTTTTATTGCCGTCAGGAGCCATCTTGGTATAAATCATGCCTATAAATAAACTTCACAAAGATTTTCAAGCTTTGCCTGAATGTTGGTGAATATTTACTTAGATTTATTTGCTTAACCTAACCTAGCATGAAGACACTTAATATTGCATCTACCCTTGGTATAGCTTGGTTGTGAAATTGAAGAAATCTTATGTGTCTTAACTAATAAAACAGTGAGTGTGAGTAAACATTTCAAAGCATAATCATCAAGATTATAATTTATCTGTGTGCCCCCAGGTAGGGCTTTGTTCTTTATTGGCTTCAGTTTTGTTGGGTGTTTTGATAACCTGTCTTTTTTTTCTGTGATCTGACCACTTATGTCTCTTTCATTTTAATTCATCCTGCATTTTATAAATATTCTCTGTTTCTCACATCTTCATTACTTATATTATTTTACAAATTATTATTAGTAAGAAATTAATTTTAGTTGCCTGGATTAACATTTTTCTTCTTCTGCTTCTTCTAGCAGCATTTCCTTGTTATGTGGGTTGACGGTGGATTCAGCTTATTTGTGGTTGACAAATACAAGTTTATCGAATGAATTAGTACAGTATAGTGATGAGCAATATATTTAACGCGTAAAGAGTACAGTAAATTTGTATTCCTCGCATGGGCGACTTCAGCCCATTGGCTGGATGTGGCATGCCGTAACTTTTTTGTCTGGTCTGAGTAAAGTTTTATAATTTTTTTATCAAATTTAATTTGTGTCTGCTACCTGTTTTTTGTGTAAAATATTAAGGATGTTTTATGTTTTAACATTGACAAATCAATGTTTGTAGTTGATTCTTATACTGGCCTTGATTTGAGACTTAATTTTTTTCAACAACTGGTAAATCTTAGTTGATATGTAATATTGTTGTCTGTACCCATGATACGAAAATTAGTTTCAGTTCAAGGCCACATAAAGGTTGTCCATATCTTGTATAATTTATTCTCACATGTTTGTATATCTATTTGAATTTTTAGAACAGCAGCAGGGAAAGTGTCGGCCCTTTATTGTCGAAGGCTATCAGGTTGGGTTAGTGAGACCAGATGTAATGTTGCAACTATTACGTTATCCAGATGTGTTTCACATTCAACCAGATTCTGTTGAACTCAACCCAGCTTTCAGAGACTATGACGATCGAAGCTCAAAGGTTGAAGCAGTCTTGAGAGAGTGCCGATCTAATAACGTATTCATCGCATTAAAGGGATGGCGAGATGAGGCAAGTACTTCGTTTTGTGTAATAATGAGCTCTTAGGTACTTGTTATTCATTTTGGGGTTTGTTTGTTAAAATTGAAACTGCCCTTTGTCTTTGTTTATTCAATCCCTTCTAGACAGGAGCTAAGTGTCACAACCTGCTGTTGGGTAATATCTTAAGTCAGGTCCCTCCACATATGGTCCTTACAGCCTCTCTGCCATATCTTAATGTTATCCTATTTGTCCCTTCTCAGTCTTATGGTACTCTTTGCATATCTTGTCTGTCCTATAGTGTCGATTCTTAAAGATTTTAATGAACGTTGTTGTTGTGTAATGTCCTAAAATTGTTTATTTACTTAATGATTCTTAGGGCTGAATATTTTTCTAGGCATTTTGTTTTTGGAAACTCGTAATATATGTTTTTCCGTCAGATTAAGAGGATAGGTTTCACGCCCGTACAAAACGACTTATAATATTATTTTTCTGTGTGTCCCGGTCTTCTGTGTTTTGGAAAGTGTACAGTGAATTGCTGAAAAGGATCGTACACCAAAGAGTTGGTCAACGATAGTGGAGCAAACATATTTATGTTTGTTTTATGTTTTGTAAAGCGAATTAGGGATTAATTCTGGTTCAGCGCTTAATGATTTGTTGTCAGACAGAAACTGATTTCAGACGTGTTAGCATTAAGACTGGAGCATTCGGTAGCTAAGAATTGAAGAATGAGGTTGTGGAAGGAAACTTGTTTTGAACATGAAATCCCACAGACTTGCTGTAAAGAGAGAACTTTCTGGGTTATGTGTGAGTTATTTCTTACATCCAGAGGTGGATCCAGAACGGGCCATAAGGCATTTTAATGTAATATTTCTGGAACTATGTCAATTTCGGATCTTGGCAAAATGTTGGAAATATTTAAATGTTGCATGTTTGTACTGCAGCTGTCTGCATATTTTATCTGTCACATAACAGCTCATGTTGAGTGCATAAGTGATATATTGGTGTTTAATATTCATATTACATTAGGGCTGGGGTAACTCGGTCGTTATGGTGACTGACTACAGACTGAATGATCACAGTTCAATTCCTGGCAGGGGTAAAGGATTTTTTGTTTGGTCTCTGAGTCCATATTTGTTCTGGGGCACACCCAGCCTCCTATTCAGTAGACACCAGGGGTCTTTTTCTCTGTGGTCAAGTGTAGCCAGGCATTATGCCGATCACTTATTCCCACTAGTGCCAAGGTTAAGAATGAGTAGGAGCTGTAACTCCTCTCCCCTCAAGCTCCTGGATGGTGCGTAGCGTCTCGGGTTCATTATATTATAGATGTAAATTAATTTATGAGTGCATAATATTATTTTGATTTAATCTGCGTTGATAATTATGCAGTGGCTGTGAATCCTGCCTCTTAAGATCATAGTAATTATACATCGACAAATGGTATGTTTCTGATCCTCCTTCATAGTTAAAGATGAGGTTTTGTAACTTTGTGAAAACTGCCGGTAAAATTATGTTATGATAATGTTCTTCTGGGTTTTGGCACAATTTTGACTGGCCAATGTTTCAGAGAAACATTTTATCTTTATCTTAAGCCCTGAAGATGGAGACAGTATGTTTCTTCAAAATACTGGCATTTATTGACCAGTCCAAATGGCGCCAAAACCCAGAAGAACATCATCATCATCACCAATTTGAAAACCTCAAATCTCACAAAATTGTGTGTGTGTTTTTTTTTTAATTTGTGTGTATTGTTTGAAGAGGGGTAGAGACAAGGAAATAAAAGTTTGCGCCGGTGTTGGATGTTAACAACAGCAAAAACAGTGTTTAGAGTTGTTTGATACTGCGTATTAAGTATGTACAATTTTGTCTTACGATTATGTTTGTATAATGCAGTGTTTTGAGGTTCGGACCGTGTTCTCCAACCATTCACTGCTCAAGATGGACCGATCGGCAACCTGTAAGTTAAATAATTATAATATTCCATTGTAATTTATGTTGTTGTCGTCCCTTGGCTGGTGCTGTCGGATGCCGTTTGTAGCTGGCTGTGGTGTGCATCACATTGACAATATAAGAAAGTAGGTGTACATACTTCCCATGGTCTAAATATAGAAGAGTTTATTTAAAAATCACAATTCTGAATATGAATTTTTATGTTTTTACTGTTTGATATCCATAATTTTTGTACCAGACTAGAAAATTTATATATAAAAAAAATAATGTGCATGTTATTACCAGTTTAGGATCACATATTTGAAGACCTTAATTTCCTTCTTTGTAATATATGATGACTAGATGGTTTCAAAATTAAAATGTGCGCATGGTTTTGTCCATGTTTATGCTCGGGTGTCTCCTAGTATGATGACTGGAATTGAATTCCTGGAAGAGCAAATGATTTTTCTCTTCTGTGTCGCATCCAGACAAGGTCTTTAGCTCACCAGCCTTCCTGTCTAGTGGGTATGCTGAGCGCTCGTTCACACGGGTTTCAATCGGCTGACGTATGGACCCGACAGATTACCTTCCTCCATTGCTGAGGTCTAGAATTCATGGAGCATTAACTCCCACAACAAATCTTGTATAGTAAAAGTATAAAAATTGAATCGGTATAAGGTAAGGCAATTGACTCCCACGCCAAAGGTTTTTGGTTTAAGACCGTCAGATTCAGTACTGTTTTTTCTGTTTCATTTCTCATCTGTCGTGTTTGACAGAATCAGAACTTTGTGAATACACGGAATATCAGGTCTTGCCATTCTTTGGATTTGACGTTAAGCTGTAGGTTTCATTTGTCGGTGATCCTATGCCATTGCAAGGAAATACATTCCCGTCTAGTAGAATAGATAATCGGAAGAAGGAAGGTCAGAAGGGCCATAATTAAAGGGACTCGGGGGAAATGAAAGAAATTGGGCTTGGCTTATAAAATTCTATTATGAATTATATTTTGTCATACAGCTATAGTTCTAATTTTGACAGTCTTTTCTCCTCAGTATTTTACTTAATCTCGAATTAAGTTTCACATTATTTTTAAATGAAACATGTAATACCTTCTTTCTTTAGCTGCAGATTTCTTTTAATTAACTGAAGTGCCACCAGAAAGCACTGTAAGTAAAGTTTAATATTTTATCTCAGGTCTCTTTGGCATCCGTAATTATGGTGTGGACATCAATGGTTATGTCATGGACCCGGAGAAGGGACTGTGTATCTGGCTGCAACAGCGCTCAGCAACGAAGCAGACATGGCCTGGAAAGTGGGACAACATGGTGTGTATCAAGAACATTGCTTCCTCAATCCAAATATTTATAATTGTGGTAAGGTATGTAATTGTGTATAAGAAACAGACAAATGTTTCACTGCTGAAGTATCTGGCTGTAATACCGGAAAAATTTAAAATGTGTTGACATATTCTCAAGTTGAGCCTTTACAATAAGAATTGAAAGGTTGGGAAATGGATATCCAAAATTGTTTATTCAGTAATTGTAAACAGAAATTTGAAAATTTGTACATTGCAGGTAGGTGGAGGTCTGTCCGTAGGTTACGGAATTCTGGAGACTGCTGCTAAGGAAGCTGCCGAAGAGGCTTCTATACCGGCAGAGTTAATCGCTAAGCTTAGGCCTGCAGGATGTGTCTCGTGAGTAACGTGATGTACCTGGTGTCATGTGTAGACTGCAAGGATTGTTTATGTACCTCTCCTTTTCCAGATATAAAAATATTATTGGTTGTCTCTGGTTTTATCAATAAATTTATCTCGAGGAAAGTATTCATTCCTCCTCAGTTGAATTTTTTGCGTTGCTGTACGTTAAATAAAAAAATTACCTTCATGTTATCACTTCGATATTTATCTGCAATGAGGAATATTGAATTTGTTTGTGAAATTGTCACTGAATCTCAGCTGGCTTGTGAAACAGCAGAAGTGTCTGATGTGTAACCTCTTCCACGTGAGAGGTTTAACAGTTTTTCGGTACCCTTGCTCATTAAATCGTTGAACAACGTAAGCAGTTGATACATTTTTGTGGGATTAACTACCGATCTTTCTTTGACCAGGTTCTTCTTTGAAAGTGAGCGTGGTCTGTTCCCCAATACAGAATTTGTTTTTGATTTGGAGTTGCCAGCAGACTTTGTTCCAAGTAACAGCGACGGAGAAGTAGAAGCGTTCGAACTTCTGCCTGCGAAAGTATGTCGTTCTTTATATGTTATCGTAATTAACATAGCAGAAGCATGAATTTTATTGTACAATATGAAGAACTGTTCTTTTTAGAATTACTTTATAATTAGGAGTTTACATTATAATTTTGGACCTTACAGCATCTCCTGGGGCCTGATAATTGTTTACTCTGTTATGTATCATAAAGCTAATTTAATATCTGTAAAATGTATAAAAACTTATGTCAACTTTGTATTTGTTTTACGGTAGACTACATTGAGCTAGACGTATAGCTTGGATATGAAAAATAAAAAAAAATGTGTTCAAATGTTTGTAGGGAATTGTTTTTAAAAGTTCCCACTGAGAAGGAAGTGGGGGTTGGGGTTCAATCATTTGATGATGTTTTTCTGTGTTTTGGCACCATGTAGATGCTGGCATTTTGGAGAAACATACTTTTTTCATCTTCAGCCATGAAGATTCTGTCATTTTGTTTCTCCAAAACATTGGCATCTGTCGATGAGTCTACGTTGTGCTGAAACCCAAAAGAACATCATTTTCATTCTCACAACCATGAAAACCTCAAATCTTATTTTAATTATTTGTTTTTGTTTTTGTTTTTTGCAGGAAGCTCTGGAGAAAGTTTTCTCATCTGATTTCAAAACTACAAGTTGTCCTGTTGTTATTGATTTTCTTATCAGGCATGGTCTTATATCCCCTGAGACAGGTAACTATAATATCACAAAAGAGATAGTTCTGTATTAATACCTATGCACAGGATAGCCCTCTCTTAGCACAGTTAATTAACAACAGAAATAGTGTAATTAATGAAGTCCTTGCATTATACAGGGTGAGCGTGAGATGCAGATTTGCACGTTTAAAAAAGATGTAAAAATTTGATACTATTAAACATAATCAGTTGCAAAAAAGCATTTTAATATGGCCAGACATTACTGGTTTCCGACTTTTTCCACTTTTACGCATGGTAATGCAGAGGCACGCCGGTTGTTTGAAAAGTTAGCTTTCGTAGAACTTCGTCTTCAATTTGAGGAATCGGAATGTCATGGAAAATGTGGAGGCACTTCCCTACTCTTTGCAGTACTTACATAATGTTCTCACTTTTCGATAGTCGTGTGTCGTTTTATGTTCGTATTGTCTTCTTCTTTTTTTAACTGATCCCTGAAATTTGGGAGACCCTCCTCGTTTGCCGGTTCGGGCATTGTGGTTTTGCTTATTCACATACAAAATTGTTGTGGTAATATTGTGTAGGTACATTGTAATACACATCGGCACACATCTGCCTGCTCGTCTCGGTAGCTGTGTAGATATACCACACAAAGTGTACTTTACGCCATTTTTAAAACTGATCGTTACTTTTTTTTCGATTACCTTGACAGACCTTTAGCCAGGAATGCCAGCATCATCCCTATAAACACCATCACTAATGTTTTAATGTTTATTAATCATTAATTATGTTTATTAAATGTGTCATGTTTTGTGCGTCTTTGGTTCCCCTAACCCCATTTTTCCCATAGCGTCTTAAATTCGTGCATTATGGAGTTAACCGAGTTAAGAGTGAAGATGCGTGCGGACAGAACAGAATAATAACACAGAATTTTCCATTACAGAACCAAATTTCCCTCAACTGGTAGAACTTCTTCACGTGCCCCTCCAGTCACTCTACAGATGTCACCCTAAACAAGCACCATCTGAAAATGGCCAGAATTCTCTATAGCTGTATCGTTAAATTAAAAATAATTATTTACTGAATTTATGTAGACGATAGGCATAAAATAGAACTGTAACAAATGCTAGTCATGCATACTTGCTATGTTCTATTTATAGTAATTATAGATCATAGTAGAAGATGCGGATTTTTGAATGAAGTGTGTGCGAGCCAGCCTCTTTCGTACTAGTCTTCCTAGTTTTCCCGGTGGGTGACGGGTCATTATAATCGACCGTCATAGGAAGGATTATTTCAGATTGAACAATAAGTTTGTTGGATGGCACAACAGTGTAACCAATTGGGAAAATGAATGAATCATTATTTGTGTTTTGTCAGTGAGTAGTTTTTCATGTTTAAAAAGAATCCAGTAATTTATAAAGGGCACAATTCACATTGACTCAGTACTTAAAAATTTTTAGTAGCTTTTAATATTGTAAAGAGGTAAGTAATAGAATTGTTTACTTCAGTTTTACCGCCGAGCCCAATTTAATGCAAAGATAGTAGAGCTGACTGCTCAAATCATACTTTTTTTTTTTTTTTGTTAGGATACATACTGGGATCTCTAGGAATTATGCAACTAAAATTTAATGTGTTTCAAAGTTTGAAATATTTGCATAATTTTTAATAAAGTGATTAACTTTAGAGAAGTTGCCTTCTTGTAGGTAAGCAGAAGAATTTAAGTACTGGAAGTTGGTGTGGTACATAAGCATTTCCTAATAATTTGATAGATTTAATATTTTGTTTGAAACGATTAAATACGTGTGAGAAGTATATTAGGAGCAGGGTTGTCAGTTGATATGGAATTCTATATTAATATCCGAAACATGGTGATGAACCGTTTTATTTGTTCTGTGCGTTCTGTTGCTTAAGTACGTAATTAAATTCATTCATTAATGTTGTATGTTGCCTTTATTTGTATTAAACATTTTTCCACTTAAATTCACATGAAAGTGGAAAGTTTCATTTATAGTTATAGTTTCTATGATTCTTTACGTAATAATATCTCGTCTTAAACATAATTGTTTGCGTTATATGATGCTCATGGCTATTCTACATTCTGTTTCCTCGTAATGACCATCTGAAAATTCTCGACAGTTTTTCTGTACAGACCGAGTTCTGGCTCTCCACTAAAAGTGAAGCTACATGCCATGGAGACGCTTCTGGGGAAATGAGGTATATCTCCTACTTGTTTTTGACGTCAGCACTAAATGGGGTTAATGGTCAGCATCATGTCACCAGCCATGCTTTGCCCCCAGGTAAAGGACCTTGAGAACCCCCATCAAATAGGAGGCTGGGTGGCACCCAGAGCAGGTCTCGATACACCATAATCGTACACTATTGCACACCAGATTTTGTACATGCGATTATATCCCAGTTGATCTATGGAAATTAGCATGCTTTTTATTGTTTAGTTGAAGCATTAATTGCTTAAAAATTTGTCAATTAACTTCTGTGAGAACCTGAAATCTTACATATTAAGTTCGAACAAATTAAATCAACCCCCAGAACTACCGATTCTTCCCATATACTGCATTTAAATAACTATACTATTTCCCGAAACCCATCACAAATCACATCGTCGTCTTGCACATTCGTAACTTCTATTTTCCTGGTAAAATGCCGTTGTTACATAAAACATTTGTGCGTGACAAAAGACCGAAGTTTTCAGACCTAAATACTGCTAATATTAACACTGAAGTCAAAAATAAGAACAAAAGAATAGCAGATGAAAGACAAGGTATTTGTTTTATACTCGTATGGTCTTACTTTAGATATGTTTTATGTTCTCTGTGTTTGTGTGCAAGGCGTGTTACATTTATGATGCAGAAGCAACATTTATGTGGTAATTGCATCCATCTATTCTGTGTGTTGAAATTAATGCGCAGGGAACTGTAAAATTATTTTCTTTCTAAATGATATTGTTCGCAATTTAGATCTTTGATGTGATTTATAATATTATGTAGGTGTTTGTATGTAATAAAATTGTGTCACCAGTGGTAATTTGTGCTAACTCTTGAGATTTTAAGTAATGCTGAACATATATTCTTTATGTTTGGAAAATTCTGCAGTTTATGAAACAAATATGTTCTCATTATATTTGTTCATATTAGAAGCAAGATTGTGAATAAAGCATATGAAATGTGTGTGAATGAAAGTTTAATACTCGTGTTTATAAAACGAAACAAGAAAATAAGTTCAGTACTTTAAATTTGTTTGATTTACAATGGAGTATGACCTATAAATGTGGAGTTTTATTATATACATCCGAAATAATATTGCAACGAACATATTACATTGACTAATGAATAATAGAACTTATAAACGTGCATATAAGAGATACATTGATCACATACGTGACACATAGATATAAAACTATAATGTTGCAGTCTTTTTTATACTTTCACATCATTCCAGATGTTATTTATGTATTTAATTTCTGTAGTTTTTGTTTATTATAAATTTAAATACAAATACATTGATCTAAAAATTAAAGGAATGTGATAAATACATTTTTATTCATCATCCTTTATGGTTTATTGATTTGATCAGTATTAAATATTTGAAGAACTTGGGATCAGATAGTTTAATTTAGGTGGTCTGAATTTTAAAATTAGGTTATGTGCTGTTGAATGTAATTAGTCACTTTGATTTGTATGCATTTAACCCTCTGAAGGCAAAGCTCATCTCAATTATATTTAAGAATTCAGTCTATACCTCAGTTACAAAAATCAGTTGGTTGATTCTAAATTGATAAACCAGTGGTAGATTTCATTACCACTGGACTTTGAAGGGTTACTTGCTGCTTTAACTTTAAATTTGTACATTTAATAACAAGTGAAAATAAATGTATTAAAATTAATGGTGTCATTAAGGAATCCTAAAGATGATAAGAATTCTGAAATACAGTTCCTACAAAAATGAAAATACATTGTAACAATATTATAATTTGTAATACCAGCTGTTGATTTGAAGAATACATTAGAATTTTGAAAACCAAATCTGTATTCTACTTTAAAATTTTGTGTTATGTTAGGTTCTAGACATTTTTAGGGTGGTAGGCCTGAAGTTTCACAGTAATGGTTATCAGAATTCTCATCGTGAAGTACAAACTGTTGATATCAATACATCTGAACCCAAGCTCCTCCCTGAAAACAGCGAAGTTCCTTGATATTAAGTTGTGTGTAAATATTCTAAGAGGAGAAAAATATATTACAGATATATTGAGTTGCTTTTGTGTGTATTAGTTGTAACATTTATTTTATTATATCATATTACATTTGTACAAGTATTATTACTTCAATATTTGTCAACCTTGTTTTTGAATGCAACTTGTTTATTCAACTGATATTTATCAGTTTTGGAAGTATAGCAAACTGAATAAATGTTTGAGTGCTTTAGTTTATATAAATTGTTAAGTTATGAATTTGGTTCTGTTCATACGAAAGTTCACATTTCATTTAACTCCTTCAGTATGTTTTACTGTTAAATAAGTTTTGCAAATGGTATACGTGGTTGGTATCATGTGACTACTGTCATGAAAACAAATTCGCCTTGTTCGTGTTGGTGAGGTCCATTTGATTTTAATTTAAAACAATGTTAATATTTTTCCAAATGCCACATTATGAATTTTAACTTACAGCTACTTTTACTTAAACACTAATAAATGTGTTTAGTTGTATAGTCTGGCAGTGTACCAATGTTTCAGAGGTGCCTTACACATCCATCACAAGGGTGACTGATATCCCAGAAGACAGTTGTCAGATTTGTAAAAGTCTAATCATGTGTTGAGGGTCTATAATACTTAAGTTATTCAGATTATATTTAATGTTGTTACTGACTGGACTGTCGGCAGTGGGTACTCCCAAGGTTTATTACCAACCCCTACTGGCATTTCGAATTTATAGTAATTTATATAGCTGAGGGTAGGTGGTATTGTCAGGGTGATTAAGTCAAGAAGGGGATGGGCGGGGCAAGAGGTGTGCACCGGGTATTGGTCGGGGAGCCCTAGACATAGATGGGAGGATAATCTCAGACGGGATCTATGGGAGTTGAAGGACACTGGATGTTGGTGACCCAGGACAGGGTCCGGTGGAGGGCTTTGGTTAGTTCGGTAATGAACCTTCGGGTTCCGTAAGCCATCTGTTATAGAGGTTAGATGGTAGGTCAACGTGACGTCATACGCATTTTTCGTTGCCAACTTATAACGATGATGGCTGTCTAGGGTTAAGCCATTGAATCACCGATTTGATGTTGGTATCTGCGAATGTTACTGTGGGGAAATTTCTGTGTTTAGTATCGCTGTACAACCTGGAGAATTAGTATCGTCGTTCTTTACGATTGGCATGGCGGAGTAGAAGTTATGTGGATGTTGAACTGAGGTAACAGTTGTATTTAAAATATTTATTTGAAACTCGTACATAGGAAATACATTATAAAAAACTCAGTACTGTCAGGCCAGTCTAGTTCAGAAATACATTACAGTGTGCGCCCAGTATTTTGTATTTATGTATAGTAATAATTTTCTTTTCCCTTTGGTAAATAGTTCATACCACGGAGTTATGGGGAATACTGTGTCTTCTGCTGAAATAGCAGCAGCACAAATTGTTGGTTATACTGAAAGAGAATTTACACACAGTCGACCCCGTGGTGGGAAACCACTATATGAATGCCCCAGGCATAGGCAAGAAGTAAAGGTAATTATCAGTATCTTGTTATAATACAATGTGGCGTTGTGTAGTTTAGATTAGTTCTTACTTCACTCTTAATGGTTATAATTTAAGACATTGTGAATGATGTGGAATAAGATTCCAGACCTATGTTGGGAGGCACTCCATTTGAATCTTGGGCAGATAACGTATAAATAAATAAAATTAAGCATTTGGGGGAACAGTAGGTATATCTCCTACTCATTCTTGACCTCAGCACATCTGTTTTTTTTCAGGTAATGACATCTGGATGCCCAATAGCTGGAAACGATGATTTTAATCCATTGAATATGGTAATAATCCACTCTTTGTAAAGGTACATACGTATTTTCAACCGCAACAGATAAGTATGTTTTACAGAATTTACATAAATAATGTGTGGCTTATAATATAGATGCCCCCACCAAATCAGCTTCCAGCTCCGGATCAACCATTTCCCCTTCCGACTGAGCGGCAGATGTCGTCTATTCCCAAATCTGGTGACAAGAATGAGTTCTGGGTTTATCCGTCTCAGCAGGTGCGTTTATTTACAGTAAATGTTTGATCAACCTTTATCATATAAAAATATGAGATGTAAATCCTCCTGGTCAGACTCTAATTCCTGGATTTAACGCTTAATTGGATGGAAGTGGGACACGTGACCAGGTGGATTATTAATAAGCTGTGATACGCATCCAATAAAAGTTAAGTTCCTTGGTAATTGTTGTAGATGTTCTGGAATGCGATGCTTCGTAAAGGATGGCGTTGGAAGGACGAGGACATTGAACCAGAGGTTATGGGTCATATTATTCAGATACATAATGCAAATAATGAACAGGCTTGGCAGGAGATTTTGAAATGGGAAGCACTTCATGCCAGAGAATGCGGTTACCCAAAATTGAAGAGCTTTGCTGGCCGTGCAAAGGATTATTCTCCCCGTGCACGGATCAGGTATTGGATGGGGTAAGTTGATAAAAGTTTCCAGTAGCGTTGTCATCTGTCGTTAGTAGTGTGTATGAAATTTTGATTACAAATAAGACGCATTATAAAGAAGTGAAGTTTCTTATTTAGTGTCAGTTATTGTGTTAATTCATAAAAACACTCAAAATCCATTATTACAACGAGAGAAGTGAAACAGATTCAAAAGTTTAAGTAGTAAATTTTTGAATGACATTTTTTAAATAGCTCAGTTTTATAAAATATATTTATGTAAATGTACTGGACGGAGAAAACAAGATAAATTAAGATGAATCCTTTAAATTTTTCATTCCGAACCGCATTTTTCTGTTGTACTTTTGAACACAACAATTTTCTTTTGCCAACACGTCTGCCCCATTTCCCTTATTGTGGTCAGTGTCGTCTCTTTTATGGGGATGAGATGAGGTGTCTTACAGAAGTTAAGAATTTTAATTTTTAAGTGAGAAATTTAAATCAATAACACGTCACTTACGATATTTTATTCGTCTACAGATCATGTGATAAATAATAAGACAGCAATCGAGATTAAATTTTTTCAGATATGAACTTCCATTTGATCGTCATGACTGGATCATTGATCGCTGTGGAAAAGAAGTTCGCTATGTTATTGATTACTACGATGGTGGCCCGGTGAAACCCGGAAGTTACCAGTTTGCGTTGTTGGACGTTCGTCCAGCCATGGATTCTGTGGAGAATATCTGGGATCGCATGAGAGTGGCATATTGGCGCTGGGTCTACAGTAACGATATAAGTTAGATGCCTCAAAGTGTTAGAGGTTAGAAATGCCTCTTTATTTCGTTAGGTTGTTTTATCTTGTACTATAAAGTGTCTCATTTAAGTATCATGTTAATAGTAAATACTTAGCAGAAATAATTGATAATTGCCTTATTATGAAGTTGAGACATTATCAGTTTTCATACGCATCATTATTATGTTTTGTTCCAATTTATTATGGAATAAAATTTTTATATATTATATTAATTTCTGTGATCGCGTCTCGTGCTAACTAGACGTTCATAAAACATAGACTTTATTTAATTACGATTCTCAGTATGTTTTCAGCTGTGAGTTTTTTGACGCGGCACGCTCGAGGCTTCTGACGTCGGTGCAGAACGGCTTTAACGTTTGAGCAGGGTTTTTCTTGTGCTTCGTATTCGCACGTCGTACCGGCATCTTTCATTCATAAGACGAAATGTAAAAAGTCATTCTCTACCTTTATGAAATCGTCCCGAGTACATTAATATATTATGATATTAAATTTTATTTATTTTTTTCTGAAATGAGTGTTGTATTTCTGTGTTTTAAATTTCTGTATTTTAATGAAAATATTTTGAAATGAATCCCTTTTCCCCTTGACTGACCATCACTGCCATCTGTAATATATGTAATTAATAAATGAATTAATTCAATAGTACAATTACCTTTCACTTTAGAAAAAAAGAGTACTGCTTGCAGATCTTTTAGTTATGATAATAGAACTTCGCTGTTTAATACAAAGATAGTTTCTTTACGGTGGGTGTGGCAGTGAAATTTCACGTTAGTCCTTCTATGGCTCTCTGGTCCATACTCGGTCCATGGCCTCCTCAATTCTCCTCTTCCATTCGGTCCTCTGTTAGGTCCGTCTGTCCGAGGCTTTGATCGAGGTTTCGAAACATCTTCCTTTTTACGGCGCAAGGTTGTTAGCCTTGCGACCAACCCCCAACCTGGAGGACCAGGGTACCTGTCTTAGTCTGACCTCTCCCACTCGACCAATCTGGCTAGGGAGGCCCTACCAATAGCTCTTGGGGTCACTGAGGTACTCAAGCCCCACCACCGCGACAAGGTGCAGGTACCATTAAGTGGGTATTTGTCAGATATAAACTTAGTTTTGTATGGTCACCATGTTTGTGCTTGACAAAAATATACTATTCGTACAATTTGTTGTCATATTTAATTTCAGTGGCTCATTAGTTATTGGTGTGAATTGGAAGCTGAAGATAAACTTTTGTACAGGTGTTATTTTGGTTTACATTATAATGAAAATCACCTTAACTGAAGTTGTTAGTCTTTGATGATCCAAGTCCTGCATATAATTCTCACCCTACAAATATGCACATCTGCCATGTTGAAATTACTATGAGAAATTAACAAGTACAAAGTTATGAAGACTTGAGTGATAATATTTATACCAGATTTCATTAAAACTGGTTACTTGGCTTAAAAGTTTGAAGGGCAGACAAAGTATGGTGGTCCCTTATCTGATTGTTTTTCTGTCATGAGAAAGAAGTGTGAACAAATAAACCACCATGTGCTTTATCTTTATTGTTTGAAATTGTGGAATTGTTTCAGTGGAAGTCGTGTGTATATATTACTATTGATATTGGTACATAAAATATTTTGTTTTAATGAGTTTAATAAGTTATACAGGTGAATTGTTATTTTGGTGACATACTGTCTTCATCTTCAGAGATGAAAATGGGGATATTGTTTCTACAAAACGTTGGCATCTACCTACAAGCCTATATGGTACCAAAACACAGAAGAATGTCATCCTAGCTGCTGTGGATGTGCTTAATTTTGGCTTGTAGTTCAATTTGTGCACACAGAAGTCAAAAGAGATTTTGAGTAAATTTTCGTAAGTAGATGAAATGAAATGATTACAAGTTTTGAAAAAATATAATTAATCGCTGTTTGTTAGCGCCATTGAACGCGCACAAATGTGATTTGTAAAATTCTCATGCCTATGTTCTATGGCAATTAACTATTGATTGTATTATGTTGTTCGGAATTTGTGCACAAACGGAGGATTAACGTTTTTTTAATAAACAACCAAAAAATTATACCATTAAGAATATATAGGGATTTCAACATTGCTTGAAACCCGTAGAACGGTTTGAAACATTCAATCTTGTATTTTCCATTGGTATATTTCGGTTGTGAAATACCTTGTAGTTCGTGTTTTGTATCACAGGTGTCTCTTGCGGTATGTACGAGAGAATCGTTTGAATACGAACGTGATTATATTACTCTAGTTACAAGTTATTTGAGTGTCATACTCTAAGGGCCATATATAAGTATGTATAAAGAAAATTTCGACTTCTATGATTAATTTCTAGTTATTTTATGTTGTGATTAATGTAAAATTTCCCAGTGTAGCAACTACTTGCTTGTGTAACGCCATATTGGGTTGTGCCAGACCACTTGTTGTGTTAGTGACAACGTGAGAAGTGAATTTAGGATCTGAAGAGTTGTTGGTGCCGTAAAATATTTCTTCATCATGAACGGGTAAGAATTCCTCGAATAAATATGGTAGTTGCTGAATGTGTATGACTTTTTGAATGAGTTAAATGTGTTATTTCATAAGGTTCCAAAGAGTGATTTTTGACATTTGTCTGCTGTCATTTAAAGTCGTATTGTGACAAAAATAATGGCTTATGCTTCTGATTTAAATATCAGCGCGCTAATTACTGTTAAAGAGACGCATTTGAGTCCAACTCGGGTGATCATGAATTAATTACCAGTGGTATAGACCTTTATTATAAGAAAATTGTAAGTTGCGTTGAGGTTAAGTTAGAAAAGTTTAAATTTATTTTAATACCCGCGAAACACTAGAATTTAGATATGATGTTTAGAACATGTAATACCACCAGTGCCGGTCCTTTTTTTATTTGCCATCAAGAAATTTCTGTTTTACCTTTTCGAAATTTTGAAAGCAAAATGTAGAAAAGGTGGTATGTAGTCAAAATAACTGAAATTAGAATTTGTCACCAAACTTGACATATTTTTTTCAATTTTGCTCAGTGACAGGATCCCTGCTTGTTTCCATAAATTACTGATCCATATATTTGATATACATTTTAAATATTACACTCAGATCTGTGACCAAGTATTTTTTTGTTTATTTTTCTGTAACATATGCCACCCTTTTGTAGTCTGTCAAATAGTCCCAGAGTTCTACAGGACATGGAACATAATCACTGAAATGTGGAGTAATGCATGAAGTGAGGATCATTGAAAATTAAGCTAGTATCATCAACAAGATATTATTTCAGCATTCATGTAAGAAATAAACAAGATGCCACTAATGAGATGCTACAGACTTTATTGAAATAAATGCAGGTAGGAATTTATGATGAGAAATAACTATCCTGTTAAAGTGGGGATGGAAATTAATTAAAAAAGTGAGGTTAGCCAGTCAATATTACCTTGTTTCAAATTCAAATAATTTATTAAAGTGTTTTTCTTAACATGATTATCAATAGGAGGCTTTAATGTACCATCACTTATAAATAAAGATGGTAATTTTTATGAGGTCCATTTTGTATTACAGAGTCTCAGAGAATAAATAT